>NC_056729.1:233639925-233659925 GCF_019279795.1 Protopterus annectens | reverse complement strand
GCCATCTTTCACCTACCAAAGTGCAAGTGTCAAAAGCCATGTAGTAAGCAGTCTACTGTGAGCTCTGGAAACTGTGACAATGGGTGGCCCGGTACAGATGTTACAGATCAATGCCATGTTTCACACCTTTAATGCCTATTAAGGGGTCCACCCCATCACAGTTGCATGAACTCAGCCTGCAAGGCTGTGCATGTTTGTGCAATACCAGTAACATGAGTGATCTGAAATTAAGCACCAATTCAGACATAGTTTGCAAGCGTGACAATTGTAGACAATGCAGGCAATGGAGAGAATGGTGCTAAATTTAGGGAACAAAGTTGGGGTGCTGTGGAGTACAGGATATTTATGGCACTGTTTGTGAAGTGCTACAGCATAGACTGCTGCAGGGGGCCAATACTGTGTCTCAATTATGAGGACCTGCCTTTCTCCACTGAAACTGGCATTTCATGCAAGGAGTAACAATGCTGTCACCAGTATAGTGACCTTAAAATGCACAAGCAATATCTACTAAGCTGATGGGAGGCTGAAATTAGGAGTGGGAATACCCCCCAAGTTGTGTAAGTATGATGATCCATAACCTGTCAATGATATGGCTGTAATTATCTCGCCAGTCAATGCAGTTACCCATTATTCTTTCATATCTACTTTTCTTCTTTTTGTTCTCTATAGCCGGACAGGAGATTGCTGCAAACCATGAGGTGCACCCAGAGAGATTAACTCACCTCATTGAGGCATGGGGTAAGTATGAATCAAGTCAACGACCACAAACAAACACCAAAACTGTAGAACAAACCAAAAATAGCGGCAAAATAAACTGGAGATCGCTTAAAAACAAAAAGCAAGTTTAATAAGCGCTTTCGGAAAGGTTAATACCTTTCCTTCATCAGACATCTTGCAACGTAATTAAATTCTCCTTATATAACCTTACTTGCTGTTAATTAATCACAATCAGTTAACCAATGCAAGAAAGAGAAAATAAAAGGGAAAGAAACAGTTAAGCAAGTAAACTTAAACTAAACAGTAGACAAACCTTAACAGCTACAGACTAAAATTACATAACCTATTAGGTTGAATACACCATTACCTTCTAGGTTTAATACCAGTTACTAAGTTATTATTAAAAATCCTATGTATTATTTAAATTAAGTACATAAAACATGTAAATTTGTATATATTAAATTAATAAAATAAACAAAATACTATAAACACATTTTGTTCCCCTAAAACCAAAGTGCAGCAGACTTAAATGATGGACAACCTATACAAAAACATTATTTAGGATGACAAAAATCCTCTATTCGGTTATACATATAATTAAATAGATTCAATATGATATATAAATAACATTATTAAATATGTTAACCAGTGGTAAATATTATAGTAAATTCATTTCAGTTCTTTGATGAACATACTAAAATTCATTTTTAACAATCTATTTTTGACCTCAAGCAAATCACCTCTTCATGGCTAATCTCCTTAGGATGCACTTTAGAGACATAAACTCATTTTGCCCTGGTGGGACATATGCTATTGTTCTAATCTGCCAACACAATTCTTGGATTTCTAAATCCAATTGCCATGAACTACCCCTAGGATCAAATGGTACTTGCCATAACACTGTAAACTTAAAACTATGATCTGGGTTACCAACCAAATGCCTTGCTAAGGCATTGGTATTGTCCTGCTTCCTAATTGCGTACTCATGTTCATAAATATGCTGCTTCAATTCTCTCTCGGTTTTGCCTATGTAGAATGCGGTACATGCCTGGCATGTGGCAGAATAGACAACAGCTTTTGTTGTACATGAATATCTACCTTAAATTTTGTATTTCTTATTTCTAATACTCACTTGGTTGTCAGTGTGTAAAAACTTACACTGGTGGCATGCCCCACACTTAAACATACCTTTATTTTTAACGTTGACAGTATTGATTTGACGCTCTAAAAGCATTTTAATATTGGGACCCCTCCTATAGGTGATCTTTGGTTTATCACCTAACAGTTTACTCAAACCAGTATCTTCTAATATTAGTACCCAATTTTTATTTATAATTTCTCTGATTTCATGACTATCTAAACTATAAGTACACAAAAAACTTGTTCGAAAATCTTGCACAACCAAACAGGAAGTATCACTGCCTAAGCTATTTTCATTTACTTCATTTTCTGATTCAATGTTACCCAAAAGAGGCTTAAAGTGTCCTGACTTCCTTTTATGTATGACTTCTGATGAAATTTTTATTATTAAGGAAGCAGGGTATCCTCTTTTGATGAACATAGATTCCAAGAATGAACATTCATCTAGAAAGTCATTTTCATCGGAAACCATTCTCGCTGCCCTACCATTTGGCCTTTTATGACCGCTCCTTTCTGATGGTGAGGGTGGAAACTTGTATAATGAAGTAATGAGTTTGAATAAGTAGGTTTCCTATAAATTGTGCTCCTAAACTTGGCCCTTTTCAAGTCTTTATGTATGTGTACATCCAAGAAGCTAATATGATTTTGTTGTATTTCATATGTAAATTCTAAAAAATCAGTAAAAGCCGAAATAGTAGAAATAAATACTGGGACTAGCTCACTGGGACCTTTCCAAATAAAAAACATGTCATCCTGGTAACGGGTGTACCAGGCAACATTATCTTTAAATAAGATGTTGTTGAAAAGAAAAGTCTTCTCCCAGTGAGCCATAACACAGTTGGCAAAACTACCTCCACATGGGGAGCCCATGGCTACCCCTGTTTTTTGGAGGTAGATTTGCCCCTCAAACCACATAAAATTATTAGTTAGAACTAATTGAAGGAGGGTTTCAACCAAGTAGATACTATTTTCTTTGGTTCGTCTTTCATGCATAAAATCCCTAATCCATTCCAGCCCTATGTTCTGTGGTATCACCGTATAAAGATCTTTGACATCTATGGTGAAAAATAGGTAATCATGGTGGAAAGGGACCTTTGCTAAGTCTGTCAAAAAACTCCAAGAATCCTTGGAGATCTGTCTTTCTCCTAGGATTAGAGATTTAAAAATACTGTCGACGTATTTGGCACACCCATAAGTAATCGATCCTCGCCCATCAACAATGGGCCTAAAAGGGGGGGGTCCATAATATTTTTATGGATTTTCGGTGTGCCAAATAACGCTGGAATCCTTGGGGCTAAAATTGATGGATAATTGTACAAATCCGTGTCAATAGAGCCTTCCAAAAATAAGTCTTGTAAAACAGACTTAATTTTTCTATATGCTGTATTAAGCTCGTTTTGACTTACCAAATCGTAGGCTGGAGAGTTAACAAGTGTCTTCATCTTTTGCACATACGTATTCTGATCCATTAAAACTAAACCACCCCCCTTATCTGGCTTCATTACTCTTATATTACATCTATGTAATAAGAGTATGAAATCATGTTAAAAATTATTGACATTACTTATAACTTTCCTGTTTGTATGTATATTAGAGCTTAAAGTTCTTAAATCAATTTCGCTCATCTTCTCAAACAACAGTAAGTTTGGATGAAGGGGAGGGTTAAATAGACTAGACACTCTCAGAGAGTTAGAAAAAGGATTAGTCGGTCCCATGAGGGCATTGAGGTTAAGTTTACGAACAAATAATTTAAGATCTAATATAGTTTTAACTGTGTTCATATGAAAATCAGGCACAAAGGTAAAGCCTTTAGAAAAAAACTCAACAATGTCCTGGGGTATATGTAACATAGTAAAATTGTAAACTTGAAAGTCCCCACTAAGACTTGTTAAAATCTGAGGACTGCCTGAGTCGAGTCCTAATGGTATTCAACCTACTCAAGAAATAGGAAATAACTCTTTGCCCATTTTGGGCAATTTTTTGAACAACATCTACTCATTTAGTGATGTCAGATTAAACTCTGCAGCTCAAGAAGAATCGGCACCGGTGAGTAACATTGTAACAAGCATCAATGAGTTTGATAATAAACTATTTAGGTGTAGAAAGCTCCAATTGGAGATTTCTTACTTGGAAGAGTGCCTAACAAAAAAACTGCTTCCAAAGGGTCTTAGGCAATGGAGGTATCCAGTGGGCCTAGTGGAAGGATCGGACTTCCATAAAACTCTTTTGGAATTATTCAACAAACAGGGGTTCGAGTTTATTACTATTTTAATAAACCATTATAAAACAGAAACTACTTCATTAAAGAGCGAGTTGGAAATTTTAGAACATGTAATTAAATCACATTCAGACTTCTTTAGATACAAATACGATTATAAGCGTATTTTTACCAGCATAGAAGCAGCTATGATCAATCTTTTGAATGGTAAAATGAAAAAAGTAATTAGGGATGAGCATCAATATCAAGAAGGAAAAGCTTATCCTCAACCCCCAGTAGTTTATAAACCTCCTGGTGACAACCAAGTGTTACTACAATCACCACATAACACACATCAGTTCAATGCTACGATCCCAGTTGGAGAAAGTAGTATGACTGTTGATCAAGGGCCAGTCCTTCGTAGAAGCGAAAGGATAAACAATATTAATAACAATAGGAATGTTCCAAATGCCATATATAATCAAGGTAATGTGGCTGCTCAGCAACAGCAAGATTGTGACATTGGTAATCAACTTGGAACAAGTGGTCAACAGGTTTTCCAAAGGGCCAGTACAACCAGCAGAGGAGGTCGAACCCGAACAACAATCGTGGCCGTCAGAGGAACAAACGCAACCAGCGCGGGCGTTAGAACAACCATGCAATGGCGGTCCTCAGATTTTAACAAGTCTTAGTGGGGACTTTCAAGTTTACAATTTTACTGTGTTACAAATACCCCAGGACATTGTTGAGTTTTTTTCTAAAGGCTTTACCTTTGTGCCTGATTTTCAAATGAACACAGTTAAAACTATATTAGATCTTAAATTATCTGTTCGTAAACTTAACCTCAATGCCCTCATGGGACCGACTTATCCTTTTTCTAACTCTCTGAGAGTGTCTAGTCTATTTAACCCTCCCCTTCATCCAAACTTACTGTTGTTTGAGAAGATGAGTGAAATTGATTTAAGAACTTTAAGCTCTAATATACATACAAACAGGAAAGTTATAAGTAATGTCAATAATTTTGAACATGATTTCGTACTCTTATTACATAGATGTAATATAAGAGTAATGAAGCCAGATAAGGGGGGTGGTTGAGTTTTAATGGATCAGAATACATATGTGCAAAAGATGAAGACACTTGTTAACTCTCCAGCCTACGATTTGGTAAGTCAAAACGAGCTTAATACAGCATATAGAAAAATTAAGTCTGTTCTACAAGACTTATTTTTGGAAGGCTCTATTGACATGGATTTGTACAATTATCTATCAATTTTAGCCCCAAGGATTCCAGCATTATTTGGCACACCGAAAATCCATAAAAATATTATGGACCCCCCTTTTATGCCCATTGTTGATGGGCGAGGATCGATTACTTATGGGTATGCCAAATACGTCAACAGTATTTTAAAATCCCTAATCCTAGGAGAAAGAAAGATCTCCAAGGATTCTTGGAGTTTTTTGACAGACTTAGCAAAGGTCCCTTTCCACCATGATTACCTATTTTTCACCATAGATGTTAAAGATCTTTATACGGTGATACCACAGAACATAGGGCTGGAATGGATTAGGGATTTTATGCATGAAAGACGAACCAAAGAAAATAGTATCTACTTGGTTGAAACCCTCCTTCAATTAGTTCTAACTAATAATTATATGTGGTTTGAGGGGCAAATCTACCTTCAGAAAACAGGGGTAGCCATGGGCTCCCCATGTGGAGGTAGTTTTGCCAACTGTGTTATGGCTCACTGGGAGAAGACTATTCTTTTCAACAACATCTTATTTAAAGATAATGTCGCCTGGTACACCCGTTACCAGGATGACATGTTTTTTATTTGGAAAGGTCCCAGTGAGCTAGTCCCAGTATTTATTTCTACTATTTCGGCTTTTACTGATTTTTTAGAATTTACATATGAAATACAACAAAATCATATTAGCTTCTTGGACGTACACATACATAAAGACTTCGAAAGGGCCAAGTTTAGGAGCACATTTTATAGGAAACCTACTTATTCAAACTCATTTCTTCATTATACAAGTTGCCACCCTCACCATCAGAAAAGAGCGGTCATAAAAGGCCAAATGGTAGGGCAGCGAGAATGGTTTCCGATGAAAATGACTTTCTAGATGAATGTTCATTCTTGGAATCTATGTTCATCAAAAGAGGATACCCTGCTTCCTTAATAATAAAAATTTCATCAGAAGTCATACATAAAAGGAAGTCAGGACACGTTAAGCCCCTTTTGGGTAACATTGAACCAGAAAATTAAGTCAATGAAAATAGCTTAGGCAGTGATACTTCCTGTTTGGTTGTGCAAGATTTTCGAACAAGTTTTTTGTGTACTTATAGTTTAGATAGTCATGAAATCAGAGAAATTATAAATAAAAATTGGGTACTAATATTAGAAGATACTGGTTTGAGTAAACTGTTAGGTGATAAACCAAAGATCACCTATAGGTGGGGTCCCAATATTAAAATGCTTTTAGAGCGTCAAATCAATACTGTCAACGTTAAAAATAAAGGTATGTTTAAGTGTGGGGCATGCCACCAGTGTAAGTTTTTACACACTGACAACCAAGTGAGTATTAGAAATAAGAAATACAAAATTTAAGGTAGATATTCATGTACAACAAAAGCTGTTGTCTATTCTGCCACATGCCAGGCATGAACCACATTCTACATAGGCAAAACCGAGAGAGAACTGAAGCAGCGTATTTATGAACATGAGTACGCAATTAGGAAGCAGGACAATACCAATGCCTTAGCAAGGCATTTGGTTGGTAACCCAGATCATAGTTTTAAGTTTACAGTGTTATGGCAAGTACCATTTGATCCTAGGGGTAGTTCATGGCAATTGGATTTAGAAATCCAAGAATTATGTTGGCAGATTAGAACAATAGCATATGTCCCACCAGGGCTAAATGAGTTTATGTCTCTAAAGTGCGTCCTAAGGAAATTAGCCATGAAGAGGTGATTTGCTTCAGGTCAAAAATAGATTGTTAAAAATGAATTTTAGTATGTTCATCAAAGAACTGAAATAAATTTATTATAATATTTACCACTGGTTAACATATTTAATAATGTTATTTATATATCATATTGAATCTATTTAATTATATGTATAACCAAATAAAGGATTTTTGTCATCCTAAATAATGTTTTTGTATAGGTTGTCCATCATTTAAGTCTGCTGCACTTTGGTTTTAGGGGAACGAAAATGTGTTTATAGTATTTTGTTTATTTTATTAATTTAATATATACAAATATACATGTTTATGTACTGAATTTAAATAATACATAGGATTTTTAATAATAACTTAGTAACTGGTATTAAACCTAGAAGGTAATGGTGTATTCAACCTAATAGGTTATGTAATTTTAGTCTGTAGCTGTTAAGGTTTGTCTACTGTTTAGTTTAAGTTTACTTGCTTAACTGTTTCTTTCCCTTTTATTTTCTCTTTCTTGCATTGGTTAACTGATTGTGATTAATTAACAGCAAGTAAGGTTATATAAGGAGAATTTAATTACGTTGCAAGATGTCTGATGAATCAAGTCATACTTAAAGCCATAACATTGTTTTCATTCTTTCAAGCACTAGCATCTCAAGAAGGCGCACCTCATCATTCATCTCAAGCATGCATGCCTTCCCCAGTAAGTGTTGCTGTTTGCATTAGACAATTCAGATACAAGCTTTACTGGGTGTGTGTTCAGTATCCAGAAGCACCATTTTTAAAAACAGATAACTATTTGTGAAATAATAACAATCTGTCAGGAATAATTACACTATTGTAACTGTAATTAATCAGTTAGAATGCTAAGTCCAATCCATCATAGTAAAATAAAGGCAGCTGTTTCTTATATCAAATCAGTGATATTTGTTTATTTAACACAACATAAATATACTTCCATCATATATGGATGTTTCAAAGGTATACAGTAGTAAATTATCTTAGTTGCCTATGTATTGCCAAATAAAAGTTTGTTCAAAGTTTACAGTACTGTTACATGACATGCATCTAAATATAGTAAAAAAAAACTTCTATGACCCTGGAGAAGGAATAATAAAACTGGTGATGTTTTTGAGCACTTCTGTTGTTTAATGTACAGAACTTCATCAGAAAATAAATAAGACAAAACCTGACAGAAGAATAAATAGATAAATGACAGCCAAAATATTTTTTTGTCTCTCAACCCGTGTCTTTTTTTCCCATAGGTGTGTTATAATTTTTTAAAAATCTGTTGTTTGCATAACTTGCTCATGAAAATTAATCATCAACAGCACAGAGAGATACACCAACCACTGTGGCTCAGCCTGCCATACCTCCACAGATGGCAACACAGACAACCAGCACTTCATCATCATAACTTGTCATTGTTGAATTCACAACCCCTGCCCTACCAGCTCCAAATGCGTAAGGTACAGTGGTACCCTCCAGGAGCAGTACTAGTGGAGGTGGCGATTGTGTCACCCAGCATGAGCTCACAGGGCAGCTAGAGAATATCATGGAGAAGGGTCTCAGTGCAAATATCGGCAGGGTTGAAAAGGTCCTGCATTGCATTTCAAAGATGATGGCGTATCCAGCACTGACCCAGGCAGCTGCAGTAGAAAACAGTGATGGCAGTTCTGAAGGTGAGAACTATATTCTTACTGTTCTCATGATGGATGTGGGTTCACCTCTATGCCCACTACCTATCCCCAATCATGGTGTCCCCCAACCTTTTGTCTCCATCACCATCCCTGTCTGACTTGTTTGACAAGTATGTCTATAATGTACCCTATCTGTGTGACCCTCTCAGTTCTAAGCACCTTTCCCAATATTCCTCTTCCCCCAAAAATAAAAAAAAATAAATAAATAAAGGACACAGTATCACAAAAAAGATTATGCTCCATACATAGCTATTGACTTTGCCTATGTGCCAACCTGACTCAACTGATTTCAGTCCAATCGACCATACAGCATTATTCTATTGTTGTCTCCCATCACTAGTGTGGTGACTGCAAAGTCATGAACTTGAGTGTAAAATTGTATATTGATGTTGTGAAGAAGTGGATAGCTATGGCGCTCTCCTGCAGCCCTCCTGCAGATTTCTGCATTATTTTCTTTGTGTGCTAACCTCTGCTTGCCAGCTCCATTTTCACCACTATCCTACTCATCTCTTTTTTACACATTTAATCTGGTCAAAAAATAGATTCACACACAGCACACACATGGCCATGAAAAAGCATTCACTTTATTTTCTTGACATTTGCATGGAGTGTGGCATACAGCAGCAATCCTGAGTGACTAGTGGATGTTGTTTAACTTCTTGCAAAAGCTGAAGATTTCAATTTAATCTGCAGTGTCCAATTAGTGTTGCACAAATGCTTTTAAATCTGTTGCACAGAGTAAAGCCATACTTAAAGCAATACTATAGTACAGTTAATGTAATATTTATTAGGAGTTCCTATGCTACTTGTTGTAATAATTACCCTGTTTGTAGCCTGTTGTTTTGGCATAGTGTCATGGGTTCGATTACAGCAGTATGTCAGTATATTACTTTATGATAGTTCATATTCCTATCATATATTTAGTTGCATATGTCTGTATTTCTCTATACATAACGCACTTCCTTGATTAAACATCATGATAGCTTATGTTCCTATTATACAATTAGTTGCATATGTCTGTATTTTTCTACATATAACACACTTCCTTGATATAACATTGGAATAATGCAGCAATACATTATTTTCAAAAACATTCAAAAATATTAACAGGGAGACCTAGTAAGCCAACCCTATCCTTGTTAAGTATTCATATTTATTGCATTCTCTTGTCTCTTATTTGTACCTATAGCGATCATTTTATAGCATAGAACAGGACAGATTAATGATGATTTTATAAGTAAGACCAGCACACCATACAGATATTCCTATGTGTCCTATAAAACATATATGTGCCTCTGTCTCCAACCCTCTCTGTTCATCTCTTCATTTTCCATATGTTTTCATCGTGCTTCAGTAGTATTATTTTAAAGCTAAGATGTAGTAATTTCTTTGTGGCATGTTAAACTAATGCTCAGACGTATATAAAGATTTATGTCATCCATGTCTGGACATGAGCTAATTGTTAATGACTGTTTTTGGTTCAGTAATGTAGGTTACAAATTGTCGCAAGACACCATTGTCCTTCTTCATCTGTAAATAATTTTGTCCTTGCCTCCATGTCACCCTGACAATGTACATTCCCTCGTCTGAATAATTATTCTACAACCTCTGCATTTGTGGAAGGTTTGGTACTGAGCACCAAATACAGCTAATGCTAAATGGGAGTACAATGCTTATAGCAATACATTTGAAACTGACTGCCTTCATCTGCATTACTCTGTCTCCCTTTTTGCTGCCCTGTTCAGCTGTGTTCATTCAGGTTAATGTAAATTAAACAGGGTGAATAGTTGCATGTATGGATTACAGTGCTCATTAGGGTAGTAAAGATGATTGCATATAGTCATGTTTGCTGAAATCCACTGTCAACAATTAACTTTCATGATTATGAATTTCTGCATATTGTGCTAAGAGAGTACTCAGGTCTGAATTACTTAATGGCATGTTGGAAATGTTTGGCTACACATGGATGATGGCATGTCACTATGTTTTGTCTGACTACACAGTTTCAGTACATATTGACTAACCCCTTTACTTAGCACATAATTTTCCTGCTGCTACACTAATCTGCCTGCCACCTATTATAAATGATGTCTTGTAAAGATCTTTATGTGGGAGTCGGAACAGAGCAACACGGAGTAGTGCTAAGTATTGTTGCCAGTTCAACACTTCAGTATATGATTATGCATGCGCTAACACTTTGCTATCAGCAGCACAAATCAGCTCAGTGGTGTTGTGCTTAAACACTGCAAGAAAAAAAAAGATGGATGTTGTACAAAGTTTGTATATCTATATTACTCTTGCCCAAAGGTGAACATCCTTTTTATAATGATGTTAACTCAACAAATTAATTCTGTTACCAGCTTGGTTGACTTTTTCTCACTACTCCCAACACTGTCATTCAGCAGTGCACTGTCCTATGCCAGACTTCCATGTTTGTCCTGTCAATGCAAATATTGCAAGTATGAGACAACACAAGTGTGCAATCAGCACAACATGATGTCACAAGAATTTCTGATTATTAATCCAGTGTTGTGCAACAATCAATGTTTATGTCAACCCATTATGTGGAACAAGTGAATGTCCCTCACAGTATCACAAGGATAGTCTGTGCATTTCATTTTCAAGGTATGTCACTACACGTGAAAATCATAGTGATGTTACATTATCCTGTGTACACGTATGGGTTTGTTGCATGATCTGGGATGCACAATAGTATCTCTTCCAAGCATTGATCTTGCAAGTATTCTAATATCCAATTTCACATAGGTATAGCACATATTCCCCTGTGGTGTTTGTGACTAGTGCATTGCTTTCTATATTGTATATGTTAGGTAGTAGGTTCAATACACAGCATAGAAAAGTTGTTGGTGTGTGAGTGACACTGTATTCCTTGGTGGTGTATCCATTTCTCCTAAGAATAATGCAATTAATTGTTCTCATAGCTTCCTTATCCCAAATTTTCCAGTAACATTCTCTCTGAACACACCATTATGAGGTCATCCTGACAAAAGTGTAATCTCTACTTCAGAGTCACCTGTGGCACTTATGACTAGTACATTGATTTCTAGATTGTGTAGCCTAGGTAGGTGTGAGGGTCAATACCCAGCATTAAGGACTTTTGTGTGAGAGACTATGTGCATCCACTTCACCTGAAAATAATTTATTTAACTGTTCGCACAGCTCCCTTATCCATAATTTTACAGTAACTTCCTCTCTGAAGCACATCACAAAAGTGCGATCTCTACCTTCAGAGTGAAACTTCACCTGTGTTGTTTTGACTGATAGATCGATCTCTGGATTGTGTAGTGGTGATAGGTAGGAGATTTGATACCCAGCATGGAAGACAGCTGGGTGAGACTGCATGTATCATTAACCATTGTATACATTTACTTTTATGGGGTATCCTGCATGAAGCACACAGATGAGGTCATCCTGACAAAACTGCAAACTCTGCTGTCCTAGTTAGAGTTCTCCTATGGTGTTTGTGAGTATTACAGTGTTCCCTAGGTAGTGTAACCTATATACATAGGAAGTTTGATACCCATCAAGGCAACCATGTATGTGTGTGTAATGCTTGTTGTTGTCTCCATTTCCCCTGCAGAGGATGTGCTGAAATGTGCAGACAGCTCCCTTATAACAACTTTTATGGGAGCATCCTTCATGAAACACAGAGATGAGTTCATCCTTACAAAAGTGCAATCTCAGCCCTCAGAGTCAAACTCCTGTGGTGCTTGCAAGTATTATAGTACTCTCTAGATTGCGTAAATTAAAAAAAATTGGTAGGAATTTCAATACCTGAAATGGAAATCTTGTGTGTGCGAGCATGCGTATGTGCAATGCCTATTGCGGTCTTCTTTTCCCCTGAAGAGCATGTATTTAAATATGTACCCAGCTCTCTTATAATGACTTTTACAGGTACATCCTGCAAGAAATACACATATGAGGTCATCCTCACAAAAGTGCCGTCTCTTCCATACAAGTCAAACATCTCCTCTGGTATTCATGAGTATTACAGATTGTGCAATCTATAGAGGTAAGAGGCTCGTTAGGTCTCAGCATAGTAGAATAATATGTGTGTGTGGTTGTTTACAGTTGGGTGAGCATGTGCAAATTCAACTAGTATACATTTTTTAAACCCAAAGATGGCTACACCATCCCCTATGGCCACCACTGACATCCACAACTTCATTGCCAACAAGAGTGTAACTATGCATCATGTTTGTAATGTAATGAGTGCTATTTTCTATGCATTATGTAAAGGAAACTCCCCTGCTTACTTAGGCAATACTATATCCACAAATGTGTACTCTAATGCATAAAATAACAGCATCATGGGTTAAAAGGTAGCCATTTAATGCTTTTAGAGAAGAAGTGATGCAAACATTTGTTAAGTGGTGAGGGAGAGAACTTTTCCATCCTTCATGTCAGGTTTATTGTGTGGCATCAGTTAAGCGCACAGGATTACAACAATATATTGGCAGCTTACACCAGTGTTCAACACCCTGATGAGGCCATTGTTTTGCAAGTGAACTAAAGCTATTTGAATGGCAGATGTTTCCTGCGGTGCCTGCATGTGTGACAGTATTATCAAAAATGTGTAAGTAGCTAGGTAGGATGTTCGACTACAGCAGTACTTAATTTCTGCAAGTGTGACTGACAATGCAGTCGTGATTTTTTTTTTACATACATATGTAGTGTCAACGTTTACAAGTCCTGATTAGCTGCAAAACTAATTTTACTTGATAAATCTCTATGGCCATATATTGCTGATGTCATGAATTCATAGATGCTATCTGCCACAACTCTATTCAGTATTCTGCTCTGGCACTGCTGCTTATAATGTGCTCTATAGACTGCATGTAGATAGGTAGGGGGTATGATTCCATCACTGCTTCAGTAGAGTGACACTTATTACTGTTATATCCATCTAATTATGGGAAGAAGTTACAGTAGCACTCTGCAACTTAATTATGGCATAGAATTACAGTAGCACTCTGAGACACAAGCAAATCATAGTATCACCAGGGAGAATAACCTTAATATTTGGAGTTAGCTTTCCCCTGTGTTGCCTGAATGTGATACTGCACTTTGTACATGGGGTAACTACATATGTAGGATTCTGGAATAGGACTGTGAGTGTGTCCTTCACCCTCATACTTTGTGTACTTTCCTGCAAAGACAAATATGATGGGTAGCTGTATAGTGTTATTGTGCACTTCATACTCTTCTAAGCATCCACCATATAAACAGTAGCGATGTCATCCATTAAACTGTGCACTGTGCTAGACTGAGTCATGTGACACTTGCTATTCAGGCACTGAAGCTTAGCTTGTGAGTTTGGGTAGTTACTTGAAATCCATCCATTAGTGCTCAGATGGTATTGTGTCAGTGTTTGTTGTGACTGTATATGTGACTAACAGTGTTGGCATACACATTGGCTTTGCACACATATAGATGTTGGTCTGTCTTACTGAGATTGATGATGGTTTGTCACATAGTAATGCTTTTATTCAGAGAAATGTTCCATGTTCCTTACATGACATATGCAGGAAGTGTTTTCCTCTGGCATCAGGAAATGAGAAACATGCTCTCTGTTGATGATGTACTACAGCAATCACAGACACACATATCTCTTGCAGGACGAACATAATGCCTGCACATAACAACATATGTCACACTTGTAATGACATTTCCATTGTAGTGCACTCATCCTGGGAAATATCCATGTACTGTCTGCTGTCAAATGCTCATGTGTTTAACATCCACATTCATTGCCTGTTAGCATTACTTGTTCTTATACTGTAATGTATGGCTGATATGTACCATGGTGATTATGTGTCATTTGCCATTGTGACAGACCTCCATGATTCCATTCATGCCAGATATTGTTTACTACACATACAGATGTTATAATAATTTAGCATTGCTGTGTTGTCATACAAGTTGTTAAGATTTGCACTTTGGTGTTTGTGGTTTATCCAGATGCCATTAGACAGAAGAGTTGCATTGTTTGCTGTTCAATTCCTGACAGGGGCAAAATTGTGCAAATGTACTGCCAATATAAATAAACATTGTATCTAGTTATTGTTATCTATTTTTATGTTGGACAATGACATGTCATCACTGGTTGTGATTGCAAGGCACTGAAATGTTTATTTGTGGCATGATGTAATGTGAGTGCTCCTGTGGCACGTACATTGGGAATTGCAATTTATAGCACACCTACACAGATATACTGGTGGTCACTTCTGGGACAGTGTGTGTCTTCCATGATGTTGACCGCTTCCTTGTCAAAGATGATCAGTCATATTGTAATGTTCAGTGTTGTGTGGACAGTAACATGTGTTGCTTGTGTCTGGCATTCTGACTAACTCTGATTGTTCATATCATATCCATACTTCCTGTGTTGACACCCACATTCAGTTCAGTTATTTGTGACAGCCTCCATTGCTATTTGATGTGGCACAAGTAGTCAGTACAGGGGTTTGCATCTGGTAACATCTGTCTATAAGACTACAGTGGCTTAAACACACTCAAAGGTCCAGCTTTTTCAAGTACTGTCACACATGTAGGAAGTCAGTACACCTTATATGTATGATAGTGCTGTCCACCCTTCGAGGGTCTTCTTCCTTATGTGATTGATTTCCCTATGTCTGTGGCACTCCTGATTGTTATGCATCTCTGTGATATCTTTTTGGACATGTGTTCTAACATGACACAATGCAAATGTTTTTAGGTCATTCCTTGCTCATACTCATTACTTGTTCACAAGATAATTATGCACTGAATTGCATAACATACTCTACACATGTATATAATATTGTCATTGTTTTTGTCACAATATACGGCTTACTGGCAGATGTGTAATTCCATAAACGTATCAGGTGATGTGATTGGTTCATAGGTTCATAGGTACATAGGTTGGTACTAGGCTATCGGCCCTAGGGCCTATACAAGCCTAGCCATAACAATTCCCTGGCTATTTCTTCCCACAATATTTGCTTCCCTGGACCCCTGTCTAGCAGGGCGACTGATGTGATCCCCGGGGTGAATTTCCTATCTTCCATCCAATCGTCAAGGTTCCTTTTGAAGAGGGCCAAGGAGGCACTCTACTTGACATGTATGGGCAGTCTATTCCAGAGTATGGGGAGTCTCTGGATCAGGAACCTATCCCTCCAGCATGTTTTGTTCATTGTGATGACAAAGTTTAGATCCCTGGAGCATGTAGCTCTGAGAGATTGGGATTTCTTTAAGTGTAGCATGTCCAACAGCTCTGGGTTTGACATGGCCTTGTATGTTAAGCAGAGATTGCCTCTACGTAGACGATATGTGACAGAGTATAGCTGGAGTTGTTTAAGGTGGTCAGCATAGGGCATCTGCTTTAGGCCTGTGATTCTTTTAGTGAGGTATTTCTGCGGCCTTTCCAGTTGTTGCATTCTATAATGGATCTAATGAGGAATGGGTATAGTGGGACAATGACCTCCTTTTTCTGGATGAAAAGCTTTTAGTGATGAGGTGAGCCACATAGAAGGATTTCCTGACTCTTGTGGCAATTTGGTTATCGAAGGTGAGACCACTGACCACCTGTGTCTCTAAGTCTCTTATCACACTTTCGGTGTTTAGTGTACTGCCACCTATGTGGTAATTCACAGGTACACATTTTTTCCGAAAGGGGATAACTATACATTTCTTGGCATTGAGCTTGAGCCCATGGCTCTGGCACCAAGCATCTGTTTCTCTAAGGCCCTTTTGTAGAGTATCCACATCATTTGAGGATTGAATAATGGCTCTCAGTTTGTAGTCATCTGCGGACTTTGTTAGCCAGAGTCCCTTAGTGTTGGCCTGTACTTCAGAGAAGTAGATGCCAAACAATAGTGGTCCCAGGACTGAACTCTGAGGTACTCCACTTGTCACATGTCTGGAGCTGGATTTGGAGTCGGCTACTTTTACAGTGTGGGTTAGTAAGCCAGTTGGCAACCCATCGAGTGATGTAGGGATTAAAATCCAGCTTAGTAAGTCTGTCTATGATTCCATTGTGGGGGATGGTGTCAAAGGCCTTGGCGAGGTCCAGATAGGCTGTGTGGACTGCTTACCCTCATCCATGGCTCTGGAGACTGATTCAAAAAAGTCAGTCAGGTTCAGGAGACAAGATCGGCCCTTCACAAACCCAAACTGGGGGGGGTCCAGTGTTTGAAGGTTGCCAATGTCTTTGTTTATAAGTTCCATGATAATACTTTCCATGGCCTTGCAGATCAGGCTTGTCATACTGATGGGGCAGTAGTTCCCGGGATCCAAGGTGGACCCCCCCTTGTGGAGTGGGCTAACTGTAGTTGTGCGTCACTCAGTGGGCACGAAGCCTGAGGTGAGGCTATGATTAAACATGACACTTAGGTGAGGTGCCAATTAATTTTATAGTTCATGTTATACACAACCCAGGATGTCATCTGGTCCCATGGATGCTGTATTCTTAGCTTTGGAGAGTGCGTTTTTACCTGTGTGGCCATTATTACCGGAATTTGCCAAACCTCCGGTATTGAGATGGGCCATTTAGGGGGTGAGAGGGGGGTGAATTTGGCACTGAATTGATCTGCCAGGATACTGGCAATATCCTTGGTATCAGTATATTTAATGCCATTCTGTTGTAGCTCAGAGTAGATCTGAGCATTGCCATTTAGATTCTTGACATAGTTATAGAATGCCTTGTGGTTGTCTTTGGACTATTTGGCAATGTTATTTTCATAACTAGCTTTGGAGGATTTTATGAGGGATCTCAGCTTCTTACAGGGGCTGGTAAGGGAGTTTTTTTTTTTTTTGCATCCTGGGATTTTCCTAATTTCTGCAATGGTTTTTTCCTTTTGTTGTAAAGTTTGTTTATGGCAGGGGACCACCAGATTGACTTTCTTTTTTTGAAGGAGAGCATCTTGGTTCTATTTGGGATGGTACGATTCATGCATGAGTGGATGTGCTTGTACAGTGTCTTAGTCTAGGATTCAGCAGTCGAACTTTCAGTTCCCGTCTGCATGTGTGTCATGAAGTTTGTCACTTCTGACTCGAGTTGCATGAAGTTGGCTTTGGAGAAGTTTTTTATGGAGGTTTCCTTACTGTGAGGTAGAGGTGGGATGTGGATGTTAAGAGTGATTAGCTTATGGTCAGATCTGACCAACAAGAGGGTGACCATAGGTGTGGAGCATTGATTTCCCATGTTGGTAATGACCAGGTCTAGGATATTGGAGCCCCTGGTGGGACTATGTATTAGTTGATCCAGGGCATTGGAATTTATGAAATCCAAGAACCGTTGGGCAAAGGTGTTGGTACATGAGTCATTTTCCCAGTTAATGGCAGGGTAGTTGAAATCACCCAGTATTAGGGTATTTGGTTGTATCTTAATATTTTCCAGTATGTTTATAAAGGTGTAGTGAGAATCTTGGGGCATGGTAGGGGATCTGTAGTAAGCTAAAATTTGGATTGCAGTCTTACCTAGTGTTTGTTGCACCTGGAGAATTTCAGATGCATTGTGTTGGGCAACTAGCCTGGTGGTGTGAATATCCTTGGTGAATATGGACACTCCTCCACCTTTAGTGTTTTGGTCCTGGTTTGGTGGCTGAAAAGTGTGGTAAGAGTTGTAGGCTGGTATTGAAGGGGTGCTCTTTGTAGCCTTGCACCAGGTCTCAGTTACTGCACAGATATCGATGTTCTCCATTTTTAGGAGTGCCTCGAAAGAGTGCATTTTGAGGTTTAGACTTCTAGCATTGAGTAGCATTACCTTCAGAATTTGCATGCTTGTACCTGTTACGGTGGTGGTTTTGTCCTTTGAACTTTGCCTAAAAAAGGCACTATAGGGGTGGCAAGAGCCTTAGCCAGTAACCTGTATCCCAGGGGCGAAAGGTGCAGACCATCTCTGGCAAAGCATCGTGGTCTGTCGATCATGTCATTCCAGGCAGACAGATACTGGATCCCCTTTGAATGACACCAGAAGCTTAGCCAATTGTTGAAGTCAGTCATTTTGTCCTTATATTGTGGTATCATTCTGGGCAAAGGTAGGATGCTACTCAGAGCTAGGGTCATACCTGTCTCAAGTCATTCACTCCAACATGGACAATGACAGAGTCATATTTGTACTTGTTGTAGAATGACTTGTGTGCATGCGTTATGTGGTGGATCCTGGCACCCGGCAGGCAGCTGACTGTAATTTTCTCCTTGTTCAGCCTGGTGAGTGGGACATCAGTGTGCCTGACTATAGAGTCTCCAATGACTAAAATGTTAGGTATTTTGTCTTGCCTTAGGGACTGTTGCTGGGTGGCACACTGATGTTGTGAGCTATGTGACACTTTGGTTGTGATTGGTGTTTGTTTGCATTTCAGCTAAGGAGGTCCTTGTTGCTTGGGCAGGTTACAGTTAAGGGCCTCTGCATATGTGGATGTAATGTTGCTATATGTGAGTGTTGGTGGTGTGGCTTTAGAAGGGCTATGTGTTACTTGAGGTGTAGTGCAGGTGTTAACCTTCTCCTCTTGACTGTCTAGCACAATCTTGGGTGGAGAGAGCTATGCTTCCAGTTTGGCTATGTAAGTGCATCTCTCACAGGTTGTAGTGTTGGGTGGTAGGAGGAGAGGGTTGCCTGTGTACATGAGACAATTGCTGCATTGACCCAGTATACCCAGATTCACCAGGTGGACAGGAGAAGACACCGAAAGCTGACCCTTGGGCATGCCTGGTTTGGTGCTTTTTTTGTAAAGTACAGGAGCTGTTTTCCCTTGCCTTAGCAAGGTACTTTGCAATTATAGGCTGTTTAGTGTCTACAATTAATTTCTCCTTATTAACAAGGAGAGTTGAGTGATTGTATCAGTTTAAGGCTTCCTAGTGCTTTCCAGCAGGTATTAGAGCAAGTGCTAGTCACAGGGATGCTTAAAGGTAAGATGAAAAAAATGGTTTATCCTAAACATTGCAGTGTGCAATAGTTAAGTTAGATGTGAAAGTTGGTAACTTAAGTTTTACCTGTTTAAAAAGTTAAGTTTTAGTGGACAGTCATTATTTTTAAAATAACAAGATAGATTGAAAGGGGTGGTCACTTTTGTATTCTGGTACTATAGAATACAGTAGGATGGCCAATACATTTAAATAGTTGAAGGGGAGTGATTTCACAAAATTATAATGTTGTGCTTACTCACACAAGCCAGTGAAAACAGAGAGGAAATGAGATATATGGTCAAATTAATATAAGAGGCAGGCAACTAGAAAGACAGTGGTATTTAAGAACACAATAGTAAGCGGGTAGGTGGGTGGGGAAAAAATTTTCCTGCATC
>NC_056729.1:233495231-233636686 GCF_019279795.1 Protopterus annectens | reverse complement strand
TCCCCATATGTATCTGATATGTGTACATCATGATAAAGCAACATTTGTGATGCAACAGTCATATTAATAACACATACTACCCAATTGTGGAAGTAAAGGCAATTGTTCAATACTAATCAATATGTGTATTGACAGATATATTGGAAAAACTACAGCTGTCTTTACAGTGGTCATGGCATAATGGTTAAGTGCTGTGACTATAGTGTACCGGGTCCAGGGTTCTAGACCTGCAAGGGCTGTTCATTTTGTTGTTGGGCAGAACAAGGGCTGTTGGATACAGATTTTTTAAGGCAGTTTTGAGCAGCTTTAAGCATGTTTGTGCGGGTTTGGGTGAAGCTAAGCAGTGCTAAGCTATGAGTAAATGTACGGGTGCTTACACAGTGTAGGCTTCACTTACCAAATCGCAAAGCAGCTTAACTGTTATATTGCAGCAATGCTGACACCTGCTAAGCATGCCTTAGCCCTGGTAACCAGTTTGCATTACCCAGTCTGATAACACAGCAGGGTAATGACATCTGTAATAATTGTATGCAATGCAGTGTACAATACATGCACCTACATGCTGTCATTACAGTAGCAAGGGGTGTGAGTGCCATGTCTGGGACACAGACATTGTCTATATTAGAACATCAAAGTTTCAAAACTTTGAATGTTCTAATATCAACCCCTATTCAGTGAAAGCTGAAAACACTGAAAATACAGAACAGCTAGGGAAAAAAATTGCTGTTCCAAAACACATACACACAGCATACACACAACACAAGCACACCAAACAGCAATCAACACGCATACACCTAAAATTTTACACCTAACCCTACACTAAACTATACACACACCACTAACTATCCACTTACCTTAACCCAAACCCTAACCCTAAGGTCCATCACTATCACACACTCACCTCACCCTCACTCTAACCCTAACTCACCTACCCCACCCTAACCCTCACATCCACACAATCGCACATTAACCTAACCAGCATCCTAACCCTAACTCACCTAACCTGCCCTAATCCTCACGTACACACAATTGCACACATACCTAACCCGTGCCCTAACCCTAACTCACCTAACACGCCTTAACCCTCATGTCCACACAATCGCACGCATACCTAACCTGCACCCTAACTCTAACTAACCTAACCCACACTCAATCGCACACTTACCTGAACCCAACCTGTAACTTTCCACCACAGCACTGAAAATACCAAAGCAACAGAAACGGACAATCAAATTCTTTCCCTAGGAAAAATTTTGGTTTTCTGTTGCTTCAGTATTTTCAGATTTTGCTGAATAGGGGTCGATATTAGAACATTCGAAGTTTTGAAACTTAGATGTTCTAATATGGACCCCACAGACATATATGAGGCCTGTACAGCACTGTTATTTGTGTGACTGTGTTACACGCAGGGGTAGTAGGCCAGGGTACGTGCTATTACAATGGCATGTAGTGTATCATCGCAGTACCACTGTTGACAGTGCTTACCCAGGCAAGAGTAGAGTGCTAAATGTAGTACTGACAACAGGCACACCTTGCAGCATAGCTGTGGACTCTGAGGCCTCCCTGTTGTATCCCTGGTGTGTGAGCTGTCTCACAGTATATAACCCCTACTGGATAATGATCAGACATGTGGAATGTAACTTTAGACTACCAGCTGTACAGCACATGTTAGTGAGGGCTTCTGACATGTAGTTATGGCATTGCCATATTAAGTTGACAAAGTATTTAAACGTCTATCTGTAAACACATTCATCCTACTGCATAGCTACTTGCCAAGCTGATGACTGTTAGTCACTGTACAGATGTGCAGATGGTAGGTATCCAGCTGGTATATGTACAGGCAACCTAAGCTTGATTGAAAGTGACATGTCTGCCCAGCTGTGTAAGAACTGGCACATATAGGAGATAACACCCTGTATGCACCACATGCCATGGGTACATCCACTACACTACCACAATCAACAGAACATGCTTGGGAACAGTTCTCCATCAGAAACTAACCATGCGTTGTAATGCATGTGTCAACTTGATCACCTCAGTGGCCATGTGCAGGAGGCACCTGGAGGATTGACTGATGCATGTCACTCTCACCCTGAGGATTGCCACAGTAGTGTCTGTTGATAGATTGCCTGCTGCCACATGGCAGATGGCAGAATACCATTGTACACACATCCCCTACACAACTCATCTCTCCTTGGACGATACCTAGGTACACAGCTATGACCACCTGCAGCGATGCACCCAAGTACTGACACATGTGTACATGTGCATTACTGAGTATAGCAGTGTCTGTGTCTTAGCACACCTGTACTTGGGAATTCCATGAGGGCCTTCACAGCCAAGCAAAACCCATTGCCATAGTCAGTTGTGGATGCTGTGTTATGGGACATTACATGTACCCTGTTAAGCTCCTCTCCTTACCGGCTACACAAGCCTTGCAGTACCAGCACAACAGTGTTGTACAAATGGGTCTATAGGCATGGGATACCCACTGAGTTCTGGCAAATGTGTTTATGTGTGCATGTCTGTATATCTGTTGGGTACAGCATTCCAAGTCCACATACTCCTATTACAATACTCATTGCCACATAGTAGTACAGATAGTGTTGTTGCTGCCTGTAGGTGAGCATGACAATGCAACACCCAGCTATGCCTGTGGCATATGCATTATATGCATATCCCTGTAGTACCACTGTTGGGATATACAATGGGTTGTATCACAGTCATGGGCAATGTGTGATGGTGGGTATGTCAGAGTGTCATTATGGGTTTCAGGGAGTACAATATCCACTGGGGGATGTGGGTGCTGTGTACACAGTCATTACACCAAGGTGCACCCGGTATATGTCTCATGTACCATGTTATGGTTGCCACTGTCACCATCAACCATACAGGTAACTGATACCACAATCCAGGCCAGTTATGCATGTGATGTGTGCAGCCTACCTGTAACACATTGGACACATGGTCAAGTTAGTTAGCATTGATAGTCCAAGGTCTCTCAGACGTGCGTCTGCCTATTATGTGTCTGTTAATGTGTGTATAAAGGTATGTCATACTATGTATTGTCCATATACACCTATTACATCCCCATTAGCATACTGTACATGTCTGGGGATGTTCTGCATGTAACATGTAACCTGGAACACACTTCACCATAAAAGCTGTGGGCAAAAGCAATGGAGAAAGCAAGATCTCCGTTGTTTTTTACAAATTGTCTCGCTATGTTAAAGGCGTTTAACATAGTGAGGCAGCTTTAAAAAAAGCAACGGAGAATCTCCATTGCTTTTTTAAAGCTGTCTCGCTATGTTAAACCCATTTAACATAGTGAGACAGTTTTGAAAAAAGCAACGGAGAAAGCAAGATCTCCGTTGCTTTTTACAAAGTGTCTCGCTATGTTAAAGGAGTTTAACATAGCGAGACAGCTTACGGAAAATCTCTGTTACTTTTTTAAAGCTGTCTCGCTATGTTAAACTCATTTAACACAGAAAGACAGTGTGTAAAAAGCAACGGAGATCTTGCATTCTCCATTGCTTTAAAAAAAGTGTTATACTAATGGAAAAAGTCCAGGCGACCAGACCATTTTCCATTAGTATAACTCTGATTTACAATGTGCATGCTGACCAATCAGTGTGCACATTTTAGAATATTAATGGGGGGTCACTGTATAATAGACTATATTTAATAAACTTTTTTCAGCCTCTTAATGTGGCATCTTTTACCCAAATATTTCACATGTATATAGGAGTTTATGTGTTATATGTATGAATACACTGTAGTTATTATTTTTTTTTGTATATCCTAGCTTCTATTTTCTATATATTTTTTTTCAATGCACTCTGACTAGATGTTTTATTTTTACCTTATCTGCATTCAGTCTTCCTATGTTCTGAATTTTGCTGTGTACTCATTTTCTATATAATATTGTTGATTTAAAGACCATTATGTATTTTCTGCTCTTTGAGCTTGGGTTGTGGCTAAAATGGGTCAATAGACCAGTCCACTTAGCCGCTGAACAGATAGTAAGTAAGTAAATAAATAAACAAGTCACAATGAAACCAGCAAAGATGGAAGAAGAAAGGTCCAATGAAAGCAGCAATAATGTGCCAATGACAGGCTGTCCAGTTTGCAGCTGCTGTAGCACAAGACAGTCTCCTCAAGAAACCACAATCACTTGACCATTTACAATATCCCTGCACAGCAACTACCATCAGTCATATGGGTCATGCTTCTCTTGACATTGCTTGCATAATGTATAACATCATAAGTCACTTATTTTCTTTCTTTATTACTTAACTTCCTCTGAAACCTAACTGCACCAACTTCATTGTTTTCTTACCCTCTCTTTTTCCTTCCTAACATATCAACACTTAGATGTCTTCCCCCAGATTTACAAACTCTCAAATGTTCCTTTGCTTCCCTTCTACTTCTCAGTTTAACCTCTGTAATATATGTTCAGACATTACAGAAGATGCTTAACCTCTTTTTGTTTTCACTACAGCTATTTTATGCTGCTTCTTAGTTGATGTTCTTGATTGCAACAAATATAGTAAGTCATAATATTAAATTTAGTTACACAGTTATAATAACTGACATGTTGAGTGTGGCCTGGATTTGGTGATGCACTATGCAGTTCAGTACAATCTGCATATGATGGTGGCATTATTCAGTTCCATAACTGCTCATCATACATTAATAGAGAGCCTAGTTCTTCAGATTACTCAGCATTACTCAGATACTGTACATGAATTCAGAGCCTAGCACTTTAGAGTATTCAGCATTCTCAGATACTGTATATGAATACAGAGCCTAGCACTTCAGAGTACTCAGCATTACTCAGATACTGTGCATGATTCAGAGCCTAGCACTTTGGAGTACTCAGCATTACTCAGATACTGTACATGAATTCAGAGCCTATCACTTTAGAGTACTCAGCATTCTCAGATACTGTATATGAATACAGAGCCTAGCACTTCAGAGTACTCAGCATTACTTAGATACTGTGCATGATTCAGAGCCTAGCACTTCAGAGTACACAGCATTACTCAGATACTGTACATGAATTCAGAGCCTAGCACTTCAGAGTACTCAGCATTACTCAGATACAGTACGTGAATTCAGATGCTAACACTTCAATTTACTCAGGATTACTCAGATACTGTAAATGAATTCAGACCCTAGCACTTCAGAGTACTCAGCATTATTCAGGTACTATACATGAATTCAGACCATAGCACTCCAGATTACTCAGTATTATTCAGGTACTGTACATGAATTCAGACCCTAGCACTTCAGAGTACTCAGCATTATTCAGATACTGTACATGAATTCAGACCCTAACACTTCAGAGTACTCAGCATTGCTCAGTTACTGTACATAAATTTAGGGCTGTATATCAGACTCTCGAAGAGGGGTTTCAGTGAATGCCTCTTCACTGACGCATACTGAACGAATGCACTAAACCGCTATTGTTCAGAACAGCGATTTCTTTCCCTGGAAAAGAAATTGCTTGGCTGTCCATTTTAGTTTGCTGTTTTCTCCGCTGTAGTGCGATCTTGGCATTGGTATATTTATTTAGGGGGTGTGTGGTGGAGAAGCTCCCCACTTTCTTTTGTTTGAAATGGTGTGTTTGTGTTTTGAGGGCAAGTGATTTCTTTCCCAGGGAAAGAAATTGCTGTTCTGAACGACTGCGGTTTAGTGCATTTGTTCAGTATGTGTCAATGAAGAGGCGTTCACTGAAACACCTCTTTGAGATTTTAATATAGACCCAAATTTAGACCCTAGCACTTCAGAGTACTTAGCATTACTCAGATACTGTACATGAATTTATACTGTACATGAATTCAGATCCTAGCACTTCAGAGTACTCAGAATTATTCAGATGCTGTACATGAATTCAGAAAATAGCACTTCAGAGTAGTCAGCATTATTCAGATACTGTACATGAATTCAGACCCTAACAATTCAGAGTACTCAGCATTATTCAGATGCTGTACATGAATTCAGACAATAGCACTTCTGAGTACTCAGCATTACTCACATACTGTACATGAATTCGTACCCTAGCACTTCCGAGTACTCAGCATTACTCGGATCCAATGGAATCATTAGAAGTGGTAGGGCAAAACCACACTGGCTAATAGCAAGGCTCTCATACTACATAGAAGGGCACAGCAGTGATAACATGCAGGGTGTACCATGCATCAGTGCTGTGTTTGATTAATAAACTCTTAAGATAATACAAAGTTAAGTCATGTACAGTTCATGCAATTGCATATGTCAGTATGCAGTGAGTGCTTCATGCCAGTAAGTGCTACACAGCTCAATGATTCAGGGAAGTGCAGCATCTGAATATTGACAAATGGGTGGATAGAATTACATGCCCATTATTATTTTTTCCTTAAAAAAGTTTTGCTTTTTTGCCTTCAAAATCAATTTACACCAATTGTACATTTCTCAGGCAGCATGCACATTAGAGATATTCCAAAAGTTGACCTGTATCTATGCTACACCTTAGAATCCCTATAACTAATACAGCAGGTTCAACCCAAGTTTGGAGTTTACATGTTTAATAAGATATTTATTCACTTCTGATCTCTTAATGCCAAATTTCACTTCCATTTCCCTTCAGATAGTTCCCCCGTATTATACGCACCCTGCTTCATGCATGCACACCTCATAAATGATATACAATACTATTTACATAAAATTATATTTTGCATATGTAAATGCAATACTTGCAAGTTACTTCATCTCATTGTAATGTTTCCCTGTCTTCTTTTCCCAAAAAAGTTAAATAATTTATATTAAATTTCAACATTAAGATCAAAAAGTGTTAGGTTTTTCCATTTTTCTTCATTCACATAGTTTTATTTTTTGATTACTTTTGCTTCCCCCCCTTTTTCCCACCTTCCTTTACCACCTATCCAGTCTTTCTACCTTAACCATACAACATCCCTTTATGAAACATCATTCAAACATTGTAATAATCCCCTTTAAAGAGTGCTCTCAGGGAGGAACCTTCCTTTTCTGCTAGTACTTGTTCTGTTTATCTGCCATAGATTTGCCCTAACCTCTATCAATCATTACCATCTCTTGATCCACTAAATAGTTGTGAGAAGAAGAATAATGTTTTCCTTTTCAGCAGAGTAATGCTATTCCCCATTCCTTCTGACTCATCACATCTCCAGTCCTCACTAAGCCAATAATCGTATAGGCTCCTTTCTATGAACTCCTTCAAGTACACTTGCACTAGCTCTCAGGTGTTTCCCTTTCACTGTCTATCATTTCAACCTTTAGTACTGCAATACTGCAAGCACACTTCCCATCTCTGTATAAATCATTGCCATCTTTCATTTGATCGACTAAACTCCTACTTATCTGCCAAGTTTGAAACTAAATGTTGTGTCTCACCCTCCACACTACCAGAGGGTCCTTTCTCTTCCAATTCCTAGTAGTAGATTTTTTTTGCTATTAACATTATGAGAAATAAGTCTCAGGATATCCCAATAATCTCAGCTGTCCAACCCCCCCCCCCCAAAAAAAAAAACTTATTTGAAAAAGATAGCTCGTTTTTATTATTTTAGTCACCAGATGTTGGAAATCCCTCCTAAACTGTCAAGCAATTACATTCCCCAGAACTATGTGCCCAGAGATGTGAATAATCTCTCCTGTATCTCCAGCACTCACCATTCATCCTGGGTTCATTTCAGTTATCCTTCCAATAGTATAAAATACAGCTTAAGATACTTCCACACAGAAAGTCTAAAAAGTCTAGACTTGGTTGCATACTTTGAGATCTAGAGTGTTTTGACACCACTCCCTTCTGTTGTAACTTCTCCTACTTCATTCTCGTATGATTCCTTCATTTTATTCTCTACTTATTTTTTCACTGTATATAGAATTTTAATTTCTTCTGACAAAACTCCACTACCTGTTCTTGACTCCTCCCTGGCTTCCATACCTCCCCTACAGTATGCCTATAAATCATCACTGACTCTGTCATCATGTGTCTTTAGTGCAATAGTGTTTCATCATGGTGAGTTTCATCACCATGTAATGTGTTATGCTAGCCAGCAGTGCATTATTTGTTATTCCCCATTTTCTTCACTGGTGTACAGCAGTGGAAATGGTAATGTCTTAAACCCCATATCAGCCAGTGCTGGGGATCTTGTCCCCACTGCACAAAAAAATACTTTTTCTGTTTTTATGGGTATTTTGGCTCACAGTTTTTCAGTATACAATTTGCAATGAAAGGTGATCCAAAAGGTAAACCCCAACCTACACATGTCCATTATTGACCCTGTTAAAGTTGTGAGGATAAGGGTGTGCAGGGCAATGTGAAAATTTGGAAAGCAAGCAGAGGGAAAAAAAATATATTACAGACAAATGGGATAGTGGTTTGCTGGGGTTGGTAGGCAAGGTACATTATTATTATTATTATTTTTTTTTTCTGAAGCACCTTTTATTTATATCAAGAGAAAAAGGGTGATGTGTAAAGAATGCAAGAGAAAAATGGTTATAAATAACGGAGTAAAACAGTGTTTGGGGGAAAAACACAAATCAGTACAGACAAACAGGTATGGTTTAGCATAAGGATAGGGCTAACAAGAGTTGGATAAATAAACAGAAGGGTAGACAAATGGTGTCTGCAAGGGTTTTTTTTACACATAAGGTTTGGAGCTGGATACACTAAGGGGAGGGTCATATCACGCAGGGGATACAGTGAGGTACTGACAACAGGATGACATGGAGGACAACATACATATAACGACTGCTAGCTGTTAATCTCATTTCAACACTGCCAGATGATGTCCAACCCTTTAGTGAGTCCAGTGAATTTGGAATTCACCAAATGAAGGCATCTTTCAGGCCAAGGCACTGGCCAAGGAGACACTGGACAGCATCCTTCAAGCCTCAAATATCTGCTGCAGCTGTGGTTGGTCAGTGGGTGGTAGGACATGGGTGTTATCTAAGAGGGTCTTCAGTGCTCCATGGTCAGCCACTCACAGCCCTTTCATCAGACCCATTATGAGTCACAACAAAGCAAATGAAGGTGAAAAAGTCTGATCCTCGGGATCTTCATCCTCCTTATCAGGTAGTCCTGCATAGTGAACATGCAGTGGAAAATTTGCCCTTTATAAAAAGGCTTTAAAACACAATGAATTTTAAGACCGATAGCTGTGATACAAACAGATCTTGCAGCCAGATGTTCCTTCCTTCTGTTACTCCCTACTTATTGGGGATGTATCTCCAGATGAGGTAAAAGTGAACACATTATTAGCACTTCCTTAATGGTTATGCATTTTCCTTGAAAAAAATGTATACATATATATATATATATATATATATATATATATATATATATATATATATATATAGATATATATATACATACACACACACACACACACACACACATATATACATATTAACTATTTGAGTGAATATATGTACCTATATGAATGAGTGTATACATTTGCATATATATATATATATATATATATATATATATATATATATATATATATATATATATATCTGTGTGTGTGTGTAGTTACATATATATATATATATATATATATATATATATATATATATATATATGTGTGTGTGTGTGTGTGTGTGTATGTGTGTATCTACATAATATATATATATATATATATATATATATATATATATATATATATATATATATATATATATATATATATATATATATATATATATAATAGATACATTCATACAGATAGATACAGATATAGATATTGATATTATATATTTATGTATTACACTTACTCTTCTGCTACTGTCTTCATGCTTCAGGTCCATAGGTCCATAGGGTCATAGGTAAGTACTAGGCTAGATGCCATTGTATGCCATGTTAAGCCTAGCCAGTTTCCATTTTTTGTGCTTGAATTAACTATCACATTTGGTTAGATATTGGCCTAATCCATCCTGTGGTTGACAATTATATATTATCCATAATGAGCATAACTGGGACCATACCATAGGTAATTTGTGGGGAAACATTCATGAGATAATGCATTTAGTAGCTGTTTCTGTCCCTTAGTAAAATGGGAGCAATTCTGGGGTAAATATTCCATTTTTCATGCAAAGATCGAAGCTGTACTTCAACATGGACAGGAATGAACTTTGTTCTATGTGAATGGGGAGTCTGTTCCAGAGCACAGGTATCCTCTGTGAGATATATCTGTCCCTCTGAGCCATTCTGTTGATGCTGCAAAAGAGGTTTAGATCACTACACTGTGTATTTATGATGCCATTTGACTTCCTGATGTGCAGTGAATCTGTCAGTAATGGGTCAGATGATGGCTTGTATGGCAGACACAGGTCACCTCTTAGCAATGTGTAGGATACTGAGTATAGTGACAGGGTCGTCAGTTTCCCAATACTGCAACCTTTCAGAAAAGCATCAATGAGGTCATTGCATCGATGCTGTGTTGCTCACCAGAGTACTCTATATCTCTTGTTTTAACTAGTGTGAGGCCCAGGTAAATTCAGGCATATATATTTTATTGAAAATCTATCATTTGGGCCTGAAAGTTATGGCCTGACATTGTTGTGAAAAAATATAGAAATCTCTTCATATCTTTCACATGACATGTAGATAGCCTGTGATTTTATGAGCTATCATACACCATATGGCATACCAAAATAGCAGCTTGTGTAAATACACATGACGGGGTGATGAAACTATTGGGGATCTGATGCTCAGAATTATGCTGTTCATATTCATTCATGAAAGGAGGCCTCAGTTGATAAATGCATTGAATTTGTGGTGTTTAGCTTGACATCACCAGTTCTGTTGATGGTATTCCATGAGTCGTAGAATTCTGTGATTACACTGGTGCCTTACCAGAGTTCTGTATTCTGTAAATCTCTTGTCACGTGCAAGGCATTTATTGGGATTCCACTGGTTTTATTTCTTCAAATATTCTGATTTTTTACATGTCTTAATGTGAATGGACCCATTCCTAAGTCAGGGCATTATTAAAGTTTATCAAATTAGTATTATTTCAATATTTGATATCAGTTACCAGAAGTACTCTTTTCAACATCTGCAATGTACCAAGCACTGCCTCATTCTGCAGTTCATGCAGGGTTACATGTATTAGTAAAGTTTTTATGTACAAGTCCAAATAATTTTTATTAGTCCTTTTCTCATATTAATATTGGAATTGTCTAGGTATGTTTCTTCCACATTGTTCTCATTTTTGCTTGCAAATCCTGTTATTTTAGTTTCTTTCCATACATAAGACACTGTAAGCAATTTCAGTGAGCAGTGCTACTTTTGTCTTTCTATTTATTTATTTTTTTCTTGGACTACTATAGCTAGTTTTCTTGCATTTATTTTTTGAAGTGTTCCTAATGGGTGATCATATGTGATATAAACTTCATAATTGTCAATTTTCTGCCAGTTTAATTTCTCCGAATGTTTATGTTTTTACATACCTTAAAAATAATGGACTTCATTCCTAAGTCAGGGAATAGAGTTCATAAACTCAATATCGCATCAGTCTTTGATGTTAGCAAAGTGTGCTCTTTTCTGCCGCCAACAATATGCCCAGAACTGCATGGCTTCTTTCCAGAAATCACATATGTTATCTGCATTGGTAGCATATTTAAATATGACTGTAATTTCTTTGTATTAGTCCTGTTGTTTCTATTGTTATTGGTGATTCCATCTGACACAAAGTTAATCATTGTTGAAAATGCTTGTGGCTTATGTTTCCAGTGCATCTCAGCTACTTCTATACTGTAGTGTTACAAAATCCCAATGCAACAGCCTTGCCACATTACTGTGCCCTTTGGTATACAGACCTTGCCCATGAGTGTATGATTCCCAGCAACAAGATGTATAATTGGTTCCATTTCTGTTTTATAAAATCATTTATCTGATTCTCGCACTATCTTGCATTCCCAATATTGGCCTTTTAACTTTTGGTTTACATCTGCCCTGTTTAGTTTCTCAGAGTCTTTTGGGTTTCTAATACCATGACAGGAATGGAGACCATTCTTAAGTTAAAGTATGATTAAAGCTTATGAAATTAGTATTGCTTCAATCTTTGATGTTAGCCAAAAGTGTTCTTCGCAGCACCCGAACGTGCCCAGAACTGACTCCTTCTGCTATTCATACAGAGTTACATGTATCAGTAGCATCTCTAAATACGACTGTAAATTCTATTTTATGAGACCCATTGCTCCTATTCTGTCTGTGCATAGGACACTGTAATCAATGGGTTAGTAATTTCACAAATCAATGCTATGTTTGTCTTCTTTTCCTGGACGACTATAACTTGTTCTCTTGCATCTATTTTTTGAACTGTTAGTAATGGGTGATCCCATGTGATATAAACTTCATCATTTTCTATAATGCTTTGTGGCTTGTGTTTCCAATGCTTGTCAGCTACTTCAGTATTATAGTGTTTGCGCGATCCTAAATGCAACAGTCTTGGCACATTATTATGCTTTTCTGTATTCAGGCCCGCTGCCATTAGTGTATCACATCCAGCAACAAGATGTGTGACTGTTTCCAGTTCTGTTTTACAGAACCTGCATTTGTCTGTTTCTCCCAAGTTTTCAATGGACTTTGCAAACCATCATGTCTGTAGTCCACTGTCCTAGGCCACCGACATTAACCTTTTATCTTTTGGTTAAAATGTGCCTCTCCTTAATCATTCCTGTCTCAGATCCTGATCAACATGATGTTGCTCCAGGAGTTTTCTGCACTTGCAATGTACTTATGCAGTTTCCAACTTTCTTTCCTTCTGATCCATTACCTTATGTTCTTTCTTTTGTTTTTTGGCATATTTAGTTTCTGCCTGATTTTTGTCTACTTCTGGTTTGGTTTCCATCCCTACTTGGTACAGATATGCCTCTGTTTAAGCAAGGAAGTCATCTTAGACTTGTCTTAATGTTTCAAAACTGTCACTATGTTTGGATATGATGAGGTCAGCAGATATATATATATATATATATATATATATATATATATATATATATATATATATGTACAGTCCTATGATTACAGATCTATGCATGTAATCAATTTCAAGGAGGCCCATGCCTCCTTCAAAATGAGGAATACATAATCTTGTTAAACATTGACTTTTATATATCATTTGATAAGTGTGAAGTGCTTTTCTTGTTTTCCTGTCCAACTGATCCAATACCTTTTGGGGCCAGTTAATCACCCCAAAACTGTAAGTTAGAACAGGTAAAGCAAATTGGTTTTTAGCTTAGACTTTGTTACTAGATGTCAGCACTGTTTTCATTATTTACTCTTCTAAATTGTTCCTTACTGACTTTCATTTGCATTTGTTCATGTTTTATTGTTGATCCTTCATCAACTCCCAAATATTTGTACACTCCCTCCTGCTCAATTTCCTTTATAGTACATTCCAGTCCCAGACTGATATTTTCTTTGTGCTGCAGCTTTCCTGCTTAAATATTACTTTTGCACAATTATCAAGAACACATTACATTCTTATATCATCTAAGAATGCTTTGGCCACTTCTAGCTGTGCCTTCAGCTCCTAAACTGACAAGCTATACATTTTGAAATCATCTACAAATAGAAGATGAGAAGACTTTACACTGTGTTGTTTTCAGGAAACCAAATTGTAACCATGGCCTAATCTGTTAAATAGACATCTTAATGGGTTAAGGACAAGAAAAAAGAGCAATTGTGACAAAGAGCCACCCTGGAATATCCCCCTTTGAATTTTTATCCCTGGGATAATAATTTGTCCTTTATCATGGCTTAGCTGCAAAGTGGTTTGCCACTGTTTCGTGGTCACCGTAATGTAATTGATCAATGTAGGGTGTATCTTACACATCTGTAAATACTCCTTTAACAATGAATGTGGGATGCTCTCAAATACTTTTTTATAATCTATCCATGCCATACTTAGGTCTTTTCCCTTTTTACAATACTCCATTATGACTTTATTTAACAACAAATGATCCTTTATTCCATGTGACTTTCTTTTGTTAACCTTTTGTTCTATTGCCATGATTGAGTTTTCATCTAAATGACTATAAAGTCTTGTTGGCATCAATTCCAGTATATAGTTTATACATCACTGGAAGGCAAGTTAATTGTCTAAAGATTTTAGGATAACTTGAAGGTTTACTCTTAAGGAGGAGTATTTTTTTTCTGTTATTAACCACTTTGGTATCTGTTTGAGGTGCACATATAAGGGCTAAATCTTTGTGCAAAGATGTTAATACTTTTAGCTAGAAGTTAGGTACTGCATCTGGGCCTGGGGTTCATCATTTAGGAGATTTTCGTAATTTTGTTTCCATTTCTCTGCCCATTTCTTCATCCCATTTTATATCCTGTATTTTTGAACTATTTACTCTTTCTTTTACTTCTTCACTGCATACAGCATTTTTATTATGTTCCACAGGATCTTCATAAATATTTCTCTAAAATGTGCATATTTATTCCTTTTTGGGTGGCATTTCTATTGCTTTTGCCTTGTTTCCCAGTTCTCTATAAAACTTTTTTGGATCATCAATGAATTGCTCATTTTACACTTTCCCTTTACATTTATCTGCATATCTTTTAAGTTTTACTGCCTGTGCTGATATTTTGCACTTTTCCTTTATATTTATCTACGTATCTTTTAAGTTTTACTGCCTGTGCTGATATTTTGCACTTTTCCTTTATATTTATCTACGTATCTTTTAAGTTTTACTGCCCGTGCTGATATTTTGCACTTTTCCTTTATATTTATCTACGTATCTTTTAAGTTTTACTGCCTGTGCTGATATTTTGCACTTTCCCTTTACATTTATCTGCATATCTTTTAAGTTTTACTGCCTGTGCTGATATTTTGCACTTTTCCTTTATATTTATCTGTGTATCTTTTAAGTTTTACTGCCTGTGCTGATCACTTTAGTTTATCATTTGCATTAGCGTACGATAGATCCCTTTTCTATGCTTTTCTAACAATGACAATTCTTACCTCAAATGTATTATAATTTTCCCTATTTGAAACTTCCATGATGGCATTTGATTTCTTCCCTTCAGTTTCCTTATTTCCCTGTACTTTTTGTGGTAAGACTTTACTTGTTATTAGATTAGCTGCTCAGTAATATATCCTATTTTCTTCTGCTGTGTCATATGAATTTCTATTAAAACTCTTGATTACTTTGTTCATTTATTTTATTGGAATTCTAACATTTTGGGTCTTTCTAACTTTCTGTAATCTGTTTCTTTCATCAGTCTTTATATGCTTATCCATCTCTATTAAATCAAGCAACTCTTATCTTAGATCATTTTCTTCAAAACTGAGGGCACATTCTTTGTTTTCTGTTTCCTGCAGGCATTCTACAGAAGGCTCCAAAAATCTTCCTGTGACATAATCTCTTCAACTGAATCATGCGTCATCCATTATTCTTTCATATGGTAACTCACTGGGCTATCACTCCAGAATATTGACTGTATCAGAGATGCCGCTGTTTCCTGCTCCTTCCCTTGCTGTACACCTCCATCTCAGTGTTTATATGGGTTTTCCACTGAAGGCTCTATAGAATCTTCATGCGACAACTGATCAGATGATTCCTGTTCCACCTGTTATTCCATAATCTGTGGACTCACTGTTCTATCATACTGTGACATTAACAGAGTTGGATTTTCTACACTAAATCCTTCACTTTGCAGGTAATCCATAAATTCAGTCTCTATTTCTTTAACTTCTCCATTACTAATTCTCTTTTTGACTTTCCTCCTTTGATTTTTGATTTTTTTTATTGTAAAATTTTCCATATTCACATGTCTTTGCCCGTATTTCTCTTCAAATATCTTTGGTGATGCTTTTTTTGTATTAATTAGTTTTGCTTTCACTTTTGCATAAATATGGCACCATTTTGAATCTATTTTTCTTTCCCGTGTCCACAATTCTTCTTCAGATGTCTCCCTCTCCACCTGTATCTCCTTATTTTAGGGACTCATTGTTCCATCATGCTGTGACATAACCTTTGTTAGACTTTCTACATTAAATCTTTCACTTATCAGGCATTCCATAACTTCAGCATCTATTTAACTATTACTTTACTGATCTTCTGTTCTGTTTCCCCCTTTGTGATCTTATTTTTTGTATTGTGAAATTTTCCATATCTGGGTGCCTTTATCTGTATTTCTCTTCAAATATCTTTGGAGTTGCTGTTTTGTATTGACTGGTTTGGCTTTCTCCTTTGCATAAGCATTACACCATATCAGATCTCTCTTCCTTTCCCATGTCCATATTTCTTTTTTATACCTTTCAAAACTCTCTAGGATTTGTTGTTTATATTTTTCCATGTCCTCGGTCCCTTCTTTTTCCAAACACCCCAAGGTTTCTTCGTCTGTATAATGTTTTTCATGAATCTGTTGCATGAATGAACACAAATTTGCATTTGAAGCTTTTGGCAATTTTTTTCATGCAAGTATTTTTCTTTCCTCTAATTTGTCTATTAACCTTTTTGAATATCTTCTATCTGAAGATTCTGGGCTTCTTGCATAACAATACACAATTTATTTCTTATCTTCAATAGTCTACCATATCATCTTTATGGCTCTTGTTTGGCCTATCAGCTTTTGTGATTTTTGTGGACTACTTTTTCCTTCTGCAGTGGGGGGGGGGGGGGCATCCTCCCCCTAAGCCTGGCCTTACCTCATTGTAGGAATGTTTTTGTGTCTTGAGATTTCCACACTGCCTTTTTTTCTAGTCTTGGCTGGCACCACTGCACACACCAGGAATAGGCACTTTTTATCCTATGACTTATGCACTCAGTTGTCTTTTTTTATTTTTTAACCTACTTCTGTTCATGATATGTGATATTCAAAATACAGTCTATATAACAGTGTCAGCACTTTTGCTGACATCAGATTTGTTATCACTACATTTATCCACTTCAGAGCTGCTGTCATGTATTTTCCTATTTCATTACTATAATTTTCTGTATCGTTTTGACTCTATATCTTCTGAACAGGCCTGAAAATAGTATATGAGTGCCTGTGCTGTTGACAAATCTGAATAAAATAAAATAAAATTCAATTAAATATACATGTTTTGCTGGTAAGGTTATATATTTCTTCAAACCAACTACTCAGTTTTCTTAAAGTGAGTATATGGGTAACAAAAGAGTTTATTGTTTTTCATTTGTTTGACTATATGCTTTAGTACTCAAACAGCAGTTAATATCATTTTTCTGGTGGGGGGGGGGGGTCTGTGCCATGCAATACAAGCAGATAATATTATGGATTGTACTCAATTTAGAAGGTTAATTTGGGACCATAATATAAAGGATAAAGTATAAATATTGTGAATGTGCATTTTTTGGGGGAGTGGAGGTATACATACCTTATTAACTGACTATTCTACAAGCTATCCACTGCAAGGAAGAATGATGTGGTAATGTAACACAGCACATAATGTCTGCATGCAATAAATATGTGTTTTTTTCTGCTTTGTTTTGGATGCGGGTTTGGGGAGTAATATCAACAGGCAATTTTACAGGATCTCTCCTCTGAGGAAATATTATATGATATTATAGCACAGTGTATTTGGGATGCATATAGTGGAATATGCTTTTGTGGTAGGGGGATGCACAGGAAATTATTACTTCCTTAGCATCTGTTACATATATCTATACCAATGCACATTCTTGTTTTCATCATATACAAACATGTTTTATTGTGTCTTCAAGATGAGGCAGACAGAAAACAATCTGTGGGATTCATTAACCCGTTTTATCTATGCAGGAACAGTGTAGCCATTCCTGCATGGAATATGGCTGCCGAGCGATCCAGCAAACAGCTGATCTGACGTGCACATGCGTGCCTACACTGTTCTTGCATGGATACAGCTGCAGAATGCTAATTACATCATTTGCTGATGAAAAACATGCAAATGACGTGAATTAGTGAGTCACCAAGCAGCCAGGTATCCATGCAGGAACAGTGTTAGTTGCAGATATGTATTCAGTTACTGACCGTGTACATTTCTACAAAAATCAAAATGGAAACATGACAGCTCAAATAAAAGCATGTATTATAATCTGTAGGCATGCCAATGGCCAAATATATGGCCATTGGCATGGAAAAGTGTTTTAATTTTATAAAATATACGTTTTTTTTTTTTTTTTTTGGTTGATCTCGAGCATTTAAGAATAGAGGAAGGCACGAAAATGGGAAGGTGCTGAAAATAAAAAAATGTGAAGTCAATTTCAAGGGAAATCTGCATTTTGCCATTATAGAATATGGCATGCATAATCAAAACAATAGCAGGGAACAGTGGTTGTCAAGGGGAAAGGGTTCGTGTTAATGCATTAACTATGGACTAAGCAGTGAGGTATGCAAATGAGGGGAAATTTACTGAATCACAAAATATTCTAAGTCCACACACTGCACCTAACTATGTAGGTGCTAGAACACGATCATGTAGGCAGGAGGAGCAGCTAACATGAAAAGGGGGTGCGTCATGCTTGCTGTATGCCCATTGGGTCTCTGTGGCCCATGTTTCCTTGTAGCTAAGCAAAGCAAAGCAAGGGGGTTTGACTCAGGCTGTATAGCTTTGTTTACATTGCCTAAATGGGTGTGTGCGGCATATACCGGGTCTTAAAAAAAAAAAAAAAAGAAAACAGGAAATGGCAGCACTGTGTACATGTTAGCAAGTGGGTATGTCTGAGGCTGCATAGCCATGTTTATCTTGCCTAAAGGGGTGTGTGCAGTATGCACTGGGACTTAAACAAAAAAATAAAAATAAAAACCAGGAAATGGTAGCGCTGTGTACATTTGGGCAATGTGTTTGCTTAGTGTACCTTGAGGCTTAAAACAGGAGGGAATGGCAAGTGGAACAAGAAAAAAAAGGGGAAATAGCAGAATACAGCCAGCTAAATGCAAGTAATATAACTGGCAGGTGGAATGCATCATACTCAACCAATCACAAAGGCAGCATCTGCAGCTGACCAATATAAACTGTGCAAACACCTTTCAGTCTGTTTTTTCCCTTAAACTCTGCACCATAGGTGTACACATATGGGGAAATTTTAATTGCCAAAGCTAACAAAAAATGTTAGGGTCTGCTGTCACTTTCATCTATCAGTATGTGCTAGAGGATAAAGGCAGTGAAGAGGATAATGCTGACAACAGCCTCAGACCGAGGAGGAAGAGAAGAGTGTTCAGACCATGGGTAACCTACCAGAGGCTACATGATCTGGAGATAGTAGAGCACTACAGGGTACACAGGGACATACTGCAGCAAATCACCAAGCTGTGCCAGACTCAACTCATACCTAGAGCCAACAGAGGGGAACCCATCCCAGTGGATACCAAGGTATGTGTAACCCTAAGAATACTAGCTACAGGTACTTTCCAAAGATCAACTGAGGATATCATGGGGGTGTCACAGGCATCTACCTCCAGGATACTCCACCAGGTCCTAGATGCCATGCAGCCAAATGCCGCTGAGCACATTTACTTCCCCTGCACCGATGAGGAGAGGACTGGCAATATACATCTCTTCCACCATGTAGCAGACTACCCAGAGGTACTGGGTGCCAGAGACTGCACGCACATCCGCATCAAAGCACCACCAGGTGATTGGGAGTAGGTTCTACCTAAACCACAAGGGGTTCCACTACATCAACTGCCAGGTCATGTGTGATGCCCAGGGCATTATCATGAATGTGTGTGCTGGCATCCCTGGAAGCTATCATGACTCCCACATCTGGCATGCCTCACAGCTGTACCAGCCATTTGCCAGTAGGGCATCCCATATGGCCATCTGGTGGGTGATGCTGGCTACACACTGGAGCTGTGGCTGATGACACCCATCAGAAATGCGTACACACTCAAACAAGAACACCATAATGAGGCACACGCACAAACCAGGATCATTATAGAGCATGTGTTTGGGATGCTCAAGTCACAATTTCTCTGCATTGACATATCTGGTGGAGCCTTGCAGTACTCTCCAGCCACATGTGCAGACATGTTCATAGTATGTGCCATGCTAGACAATATGATCCTGCAGAAACAGCTGCAGCAGGAACAAAATGGGGAAGGACCACACAGCCCCCACCATTGCCAAGGTCTCCACAGGCACAGAGGTACTCGGAGGAGGAAGATCCTGAGCCTGCCCCTGTAGGCAGATAGAGGCATGCCCAGTATGCCCTAGCCTTGGCAAAGAGGCAATGCATAGCACATGCACTGACACTGTAGGGACCCAGGTGCTGATATCTCTCTCTGACTCGCACACACAGTAAAATGGATGCCAAACATCACACCACCTTTACCTTACCATGTATAGGCTGTATACTGCATTCATCCGACATAATCAGCCCTCAAGCACCATCCTCACAACTGCCTCAGGCACAAGGTAAGTCAGTCTTCTTAACAATAAATGAATGGAGTAGAATGTTCTGCTAGCATATCTATGGTATTGATGCAAGCATGAAAGGGAATGTGGCGGCTTACTGGGATAGCAGCAAACAACTGACAGCTATGTGGGACAGCAGAAAGTGTATGGCCAGTACTGGCTTACCCACTCTATGCAGTACCACCCTAGTTGACAAATACCACTGTAATATATGTGGTGAGCCAAATAACTGGGGGGGGGGTTATAGGTCACATGCATGGATGTCAAAGTGGTGGTCCCATACTCACCCTCAGATTCACCCAGCAGATCAGATGTAGAAAACCATATAGAAATGTCTGGCAATGGCCCCAAAATGGTGACACCAATGAAATTCCCACCTACAGACTTTACAAAGTGATATCACAGCAGGTCTGTCAGTGGCAGCATGGCTCTGAAAGGTAAGAAATCCAAAACTAAACATGTTTATGCCAGAACAATCTGACCTGTGGTCAGTATTGTTATGCCTGTAATCTCAAAGATAGGGCACACCACTATGCTAAATGAGACCAAAATTTTAAGCAAATAGCAGCACAGTCTGTGCCCCCACCCCCACCCATAGTCCTATAGAAATGAGGTAACATGTCCATAGCCTTAACCAGCATCCAGCTGTCAACTAGAGTCATGGCTCAACATGAACAGAAAGCAACTGTAAGTAACACCCCGTTAACTTACTGGTGCCATCACAGGAGTGTCCACTGCCTGGCAGCCTGAGAACATATGATCATCCGAATGCACTGCCTTGCTACAGATGGCCTGCATCTGTCATACCTGGCCTACAGGCCTCTGGCAAAGGCCCATGCCTCACCCACAGTGCCCTTTTAGGGGTGTCATGGGGTCCATAACACCAACATAACACAGTCAACAAAATGCAAAGAAAGATCATGCTGCTAACTGCTAGGAGCAAACCTGCCAACCTCAGAGAACCAGAAATATGGACAAAGCCATGAATAATGGGACAATAAAGGTCCAAAGAGAAGGACAGCTTTGAAATACTGCTCTAATAATGTTAGAAAGCTGATGGAATGATTGTATTAGCATGGGATGTCTGAAGGGTATGCTGTCTGAAACTGCAATGTCAGCTGTCAGTAATATCTGACTTCAACCCTGAGTGAGTTGCAAAACACTTCTGCTTGAAAACCACACTTGTTTGGGTAACTGACCAGATATATGGCTCATGAATCTGCACATTCTGTGAAACTCTGTACAGTCGACAGGTATGGCTAGGAGTCTAAACACGGGAATGCACTCATTGCAGGAAGTCCTAACCCTGGAAGATGGTGACATGTCTGCACCCACAGAAACCTGGTCCACAGCCATAAGGAGTAACACATCCTTCCCTGATCACTCAACCTATATAACATCCTGACCCCAAAATGTGGGTGGCCAAGCCAAATGAGGTGGGACATACATATATGTCACACACACACACACACACACACACACACACACACACACACACACACACACACACACACACACACACACACACACCTCCAGTCTGGTCAAACAGTCCGACCCTCCAAGTGCCATCAACTCATAAGAAGACCCCTATGCAAAGTTTTGGTAGTTACAGGCTAACATATCTGACCCAGGACACCCCCCACATATCTTAGCCCCTACAAATCTATCTGGAGTCTGCCTGTCACCCTGATCCTACCTGACTTATATTACCCAATCTTGGACTGGAAATCAAACCATGCCAGAACAGAAATGCACAGAGATTCCCCCATTGTAACATATCACCAAGGTGCTGGACCATTTACACAGCTTCATCAATCAATTGGTTATAGGCAAACCTCTCAACAGGCTTGAATATGCAAGAATGCCTAGCATTTGGCCCATAATATTGGTTTGTGCATCATCCATTCTATACTCTTCTGGTAAATCACTGTGATGCTCTGAGGAGATATGTCACAAGGTACTGAAACAATACATTACAGTGTCACATGTCATACATGTCAGATGTCTGCTAAAACAAACCCTGTAACTCTAGCAACTCATACATTACTAAGACAAATAGTCATTATCACCCTATGTATGGCCCATTGTCTCCCCATTTTACAAATATCCTGCACTAACAGGTTGAGAGGTATGGCTGTGGCACAAAAAACACAGGACTAGAGTACAACAATCTCTGGAATGGAGTCTCACATTTACTATAGGCGGTCACACTGGGCATGTTCATCAACTTAGAGAATTGTTAGTATGATCTAGGAATTATCAAGCCTTTCCAACCTGGTGCACTTCCCATTGCCCTATTTTAGCAGTCGTGAAGATGTCTGTCACCATAGAAGTACTTCTTGGCAGTCCTCAGCCCTGTAAGCCTTGTGGTGTGTGATAACTGTGTAACACTATAGTATAAGTAACTAGTTAGGTAGGGGTTCTAATCTCAGCCCTGGCAAATGTGAGTGTGTGTGTGTTTATAAGTCCAAGATTTGGGGTCCAGTCACACCCAGTACACTTCCTTTTGCCCTACTTTAGCAATCCTGCAGATATCAGTCACTTTAAAAGTATCTTCTGCCAACCCTCCACCCTATAAACTCTGTGGCACGTGTGATAACTGCATAATACTAGAGTATAAATAACTAATTAGGTAGGAGTTCTAATCTCAGCCTTTGTAAATGTAAAAGTGTGTGTGTGTGTGTGTGTGTGTGTGTGTGTGTGTGTGTGTGTGTGTGTGTGTGTGTGTGTGTGTGTGTGTGTGTGTGTTTATAAGTCAAAAATTTTGGGTCTAATCACACCTAGTACACTTCACATTTCCCTACTTTAGCAGTCCTGCAGATATCAGTCACCTTAGAAGTATCTTTTGTCAACCCTAAGCCCTATAAAATCTGTAGCATGTGTGATAACTGTGTAATACTAGTGTACAATTAACTAGTTAGATAGGGGTTCTAACCTCAGTTCTGTCAAATGTGTGTATGCATATGTGTAGGTTAATGCATTTTCTAGCCTCTCTCTCCCAGTACATCACCCATTGCCATACTTTACAAGGGCTGCTGATGTTCCTCACCTTAAAAGTACCTTTGGATAACCTTTACCCTATACGCTCTGTGGCACGTGTGATAAATGCATAACACTGAAGTAGCAATAAATAGAAAAGTTGGGGTTCTAATCCCAGTTGTGTGTGTGTGTGTGTGTGTGTGTGTGTGTGTGTGTGTGTGTGTGTGTGTGTGTGTGTGTGTGTGTGTGTGTGTGTGTGTTTACAAGAACAGTATCCTGGTATCCTGCCTGGGAGGGGGTTGTTGTGTTTGTGTGAGAACAATATCCATTAGGGGGTGGGTTTTGCTCATTTTTGCTGTTGCCCACCCAGTACATGTCCTAGTGTCCATATTACAAGGCCCACAGTTGTCATCCACTGTAGAGGGAGCTGTAGACACTCTTTAACTCTATCAGCATTGTGACGTGCAATACCTATGTGACAGTATGAATAGATAACAAGATAGGAAGCCCATTTAACCCTTGGATACCAGTCCCCACTCAGGAATCATACACAAACACACTCACCTAGACATCGACCCCTATATCAGTAGGTGGCCTGCAAACTGGGTCACAGATAGAACCCACAGTGTTAAACAAGTGGGCACCATGTCAGACTGCTGACCAGTCACGAGTTGAGTCCCACAAGGTGGGGACCTGGGTCCCCTCATGTTCAGGATCCACACCTCTGAGCACCAGCCCAATACAAAGGCACCCTGACTGACAATGTTTGCAGATGAATGCAAGCTGGGTGCTATCATTACCCCCATAATGTTGACCTCCTTCAGAAGGGTCTCTCTGAGACCTATGACTGTTGTCAGAACCCTCTATGTATATTGCAAAGTCATATAATTGTCCCTCTGTTTCTCTCCATACAAGGAAAATATTGCCAACAAAACATTTATAGTATTTTATACAATCACTGAAAGGTGTATTCCTCAATACATAAGTCCTCTCCAAATATGCCAAAACCATCTTTGTGTAGGAGTTGGTGCATGGGGTCCCCATGACAACTCCTTTTGTTCACAAATAATATTTTCTATCATATGTAAAAACATTTTTATTCAATACTATATCAAGTAACATCATGCATCTCATAATAAATTCTCTTGGGACCCCCTTTTCTATCAATAATAATCATACATATTTCATTCCAGTAGTATTGGGTATAGAGGTAAATAAGGAGACCACATCCAAAGTAACTAATAAATCTCTGGTGATATCACTTTCACTGGAGACATAATCTACATAAGTCTCTAAAAATGTTGAGTGTCTTTAATCACAGATTCTACTTTGTCAACCACTGGCCTAAGCTGTTTTTCCATTGCCATACTTTGCAAGGCCTGGTGAGGTCCCTCACCTTAGAAGTACCTTTGGAGAAGTGTCACCCCATCAGCTCCATGGTGCATGCAATAAATGTGTAAAAATGTAGTAGCAATACATAGGTAGGTAGGGGTTCTAATCTGAGTCTGGGCAAATGTGTGTGTGTGAACTGCTTCCTCTGTTTGAGTGAGAACTATATCCATTGGGTGGGTGGGTGGGTTTTACAATTTTAGGCCATGGTATTCTGACTACACATCCCACGGTCCACTTTACAAGACCCGCTGTATTCATCCACCATACAGGTGTCTGTTGACACTCTTTTGCCCAATAAGACCCATGCCACATGCAGGAACTATGTGAAAATATGGACTGACTAACAAAATAGGCAGGCCTGTTAATCTTAGTCCTGTCGAATGTATGTAAGTCTGTAATTCTGCATGTAAGTGTGTATAATTGTAGGGTAAGGTATACTGAGTACATTCTCATCCAGTACATCTCCCATTGCCATACTTTGCAAGGCCTGGTGATGTTGCTCACCTTACATGTACCTTGGGACACTTTTCACCCTGTAAGCTTTGTGATGAATGAGATAAATGCATACTACTGTAGTAGCAATACATAGGTAGGTAGGGGTTCTAATCTCAATCTTGGCAAATGTGTCTATATGTGAAAGAAGAGTATATTGTGTTTGTGTGAGAACTAGATCCATTGGATGGCCATGGTTTAATATTTTATGCCATGGTACTCTCAGTACACATTCCTAGGTCCACTGTATGAGTGACACTGTTCATATCAACCTTAGTGGTATCTGTAGATACTCTTCAGCCCTATAAGCCCCATGCAACAGTTTTGAACAGTATGGTACAAATAAGATAGGTAGGGATGCTAATGTCAGTACTGGCAAATATGTGTGTGTGTGTGTGTGTGTGTGTGTGTGTGTGTGTGTGTGTGTGTGTGTGTGTGTGCGTGCGTGTGTGTGTGTGTGTGTGTGTGTGTGTGTGTGTGTGTGTGTGTGTGTGTGTGCACAGTGGTGTGTATAGTAGTGGTTGTGAGTGTGTAGACTTGAATGTGACACTATTATGAGTACTCTCACAACCAGTACACCCACCATTGCCATACCTCACAAGGCCATGTAATGTTATTCACCTTACAGGTACCTTGTAACATTCATCACACAAGTTGCACTGTGCTACCTGCAATAACCCTCATAACAATGTGGTACCAGAACTTGATGGGTAGGGGTTCCAAACACAATACTGGCAACTGTGATCCTGTGCATGCATGTGTGTGTGTGTGGGGGGGGGGCAGTATTCTATGTGTGTTTGGTCAACACAATATCCTCTGGGGTTGTAGTTTTTAGCAATCTGAGGTGTGTTCCACTCACTACACTTACCATTGTCCACTCTACAAGAGCTGATGTCAACCACCATAGACGTATATACACCCCCAGCCATACAAGCTGTGAGGCATGTGCAATAACTGTTACAGAGACCTGGAAGATGTGTGCAGATACAGCTGTACCTTGTCTATGACATGGTCAATGTGTTGCCACACTGCCATAACCCTCATTGGTGATGTCTGCAGGGCCACATCCTGCTGACAAAGAGACACCTGCAACACAAACAGAATTCAGTATGTGAGAACACATCAGCTTAGCATTACTAACACCAATAATGCACCATGGCTGAAAAGGTACACACACACTTTGACATATACCCATTATAAATGTCAGATGACAGCACCTTATACAGCATTAAATAGCTACACTGTATTAAAGACACCCTGTGCATCAGACCCATATTAACATGTCCCTGCATCGATGGTATGGATGGCTGCGATGTGGTACAGGTATCATCATATGCACAGGGTGTGGTGTGGGTGTGCCAGAGGCCTAGGCTGGGCCATACGGTTGACATCATGTGTGTATGTTTGTGGGGTGTTCATTAAATGGGCTGTGCAGGGGTGGTGACTGTGTGTGTAGGTGACTTGTCTGATGGTGATGTGTCCATTTGTATGCACACAGTCAAGCCATGTGGCCACCCTACACATCGGAAGTTTGGACGACTGTGGTCCGTACATGGCAGGGTGTACAGTTCGCTATCTCTGGCCATGGACATGGGAACTGGTCCTGCCAGGCACCAGCAGGGCCAAGTCTGGATGCAGTACTACTCACGGATGGTGACTGCTGTCTGCTGGATCTGTATCCCTGTTGGGATCAGCCAGGAACATGTGCCCATGGCCTGCTGCATTGTGGCATGGATAGCACACCCCCTAGTGCTGGTGGTACTGCCAGTACAGGATCGTGATGGTGCATGGCCACGTAGATCCTCAGCTGATCGTGGTGCTGCTCTACATCCATGTGGCTGCAGGCCATCCTCCACAAAATGCTAAAGCACAGATATTCCATGGTCAAGGAGTGGCAAGGTATCCCCCACCATCTACCCATGACCTCGGTACACTCACGAGTGGCTGCAGTGAGTTCATGAATATTGCCACGGACACCAGGGATGTGCTCATCCATGACCCTGCATATATGTCTGATGTTATGTTCATTATGTGCCTGTGCCTCCATGATGGCCCAAAACATGCATCTGGTGACTGCTGCTGTGGCATTTGCAACAAGGGCATGATGGGCTGCAATCCTCCTCTGAGAACCCCTGCCCATCTGCCTGAGTGGGACCTCACCAGCATTCTGGCTATGGCTTGTGCCTGCACCCCTACTTTCCATAGTCACCACAGTAGCCTGTTCCATGCCACCACCCACCAACTGTTCATTATCTGTGGCCACTGGCGACGGGGTATGTATGGGCATTGTGACTGTGTGCGGGGATGGGGTTGACAGCAGTGTGATGCCAACCGATGGCACAGATTCAGTGCCTGACAACTCCACCTGTGCCTCAATAGGAGCATCATCATGGTCAGAGTCTGCAGAGACACTGACATCAGGATCAGAGTGGCAGGGACTGCGGCCACCATGTCCACCTGTGAGGAAAAAAACAACATATGTAAATTAATACCTGCACTATAAGGTTTGCTGGTACACACACACACACACACACACACACACACACACACACACACACACACACACACACACATACAGGCGAGGTGCCTCAAAGGCATTACACAGACCTCACATTAGCCAACTGGGGACATTTACGACACAGTCAGACAATAACATACACACTCTGGACAGACCCTTAGCATCATGCAGTGCAGCCCGTTCTACTAACTGTTACTATTAATATACACCTCTGGGATACGTGAGTGGTGTTAGCAGATGATGGGCCTTCACCTAGCACACACTGCACCCATGTAAACATTATTTTTGTTCATCTGTTCTTAGCACTATGGCAACTCCTACAGAACATACCTCACAACTGTACAGAGTTTTGATGAATGTCTAGATGTCTGGCTCATATTTTTCATCTGTTTACCATAACTCCTGTGTTTGTCTGATACATTACTGGGATGACCTGTAGAATGCTGCTACTAATTAATGTCATAATTTGAGATGCAGACTGCATAAACTGCAGTACATGTAGGTTAAAACAAAGGCAGTTACTCAAACAACTTCCCAAGCTTACAGTGGATATAGTAAGTGTACACACTCCTGTTAACATGCCAGGATTTTATGATATATCACACGAGACCTCAGAAATCAAATCATATCATTGCTCTCATTTCATATGACATACAACCTGTGAAATCCAATTGAAGAACATACACATCAGTTACGGGTAAAATATGGTAAATACAATAGGTACAATAGACTGGTTGCATGAATGTGCACACCATTAAAGTAATACTCTGTTAAAGCACCTTTTGATTTAATCACAGCATTCAGACATCTTGAGAAGGTGTCTAACAGCATGGCACATCTTGACTTGCCAATGTTTGTGCATTTTCCCTTGCAAAACACCACCAACTATGTCAGATCTCCTGTGCACCCTCCTCTTTAAGTCACCCTGCATATTTTCTATTGGATGTAGGTGTGGACTCTGGCTGGGACAGTGCAGAATGTTGCATGTTTTCTGGTGAAGCCATCCTTTTGTTGATTTGGATGTATGGTTTGGGCCATTGTTGTGAGGAAAGGTGGAATTCCTCTCCATCCACAGCTATGTTGCAGACACCAGAAGGATTGGAGCCACAAGGGACCAGTGTTTGGAACTGTTCATAATCCCCTCCAACTTGCCTACAGCCCCAGTTCCAGCTTATGAAAAGCAACCCCAAAGCAAGACACTGCCATCATCATGCTTCACCATTTCACCATAGGGGTGGTATTGTTGTGGTGATGGGCAGTGGTGCTATTGTGCCATACAAACCTGTCAGAAATGTGACCAAAGAGTTCAATCTTGGTCCCATATGACCATAACACTTTTCCCACTTGCTTTTTGGAGACCTGATGTATTGCTTTCAGACATTCTCCATACCTGGATATTGTATGGTGTGAGGAACTGCTGCCATCTTCCAACCGTATCCTATAGGCGAGACATATGGAGACCACAGAAGATTGTTGTCACATGTAGTACACACCCAGTACTTGCCAGAGATTCCTGCTACTCCTTCATTGTTGCTGTAGGGCTCCTGGCAGCCTCTCTGGTCAGTTTTGGTTTTGTATTCTCATAGAATTTGGAGGGATGTCCACTCCTTCACAATTTCACTGTTGCCCCATATTTTCACCACCTTTTGATGACTGTCTGCACTGTGTTCCATAGTATGTGCAATGCTGTGGAAATGTTTTGGTACCCTTTTCCAGACTGATACATCTCAAAAATGTGGCCCTTAGCAGCTTTATCAGCTCTATGCAGACTATGGCTGTTGCTGTAGCAGGCAACTGGGTATATGCTAGGATAATCCTGGTAGGACAGCTGACCATTATTTGCTGTTAATCAAAGAGTCTCTGTAATTGATGGCAGGTGTGTACCCAATAAGATGTAATGTTGTAGTTATATCAAAAGCTGCACCAACACAGTATTAGCTTCAGCCTGTGCACACATATGCATCTAGGTTGTTGTACGATTATGTGTCATAATTGTTCCCATAACAGATTTGTTTGTTTTACAATTGAATTGTACAGGTTATAGGTCACATGACAGGTTGGCAGGATTTTGAAATTGTCTATTGTGCCCTCATTCTTGTATATCACAAATACCTAGCATTCTAACAGGTGTGTGCACCATTTATATGCACTGTATAACACTACTTTATACAATATGGCCCTAGTTTTTGGAATTTGTCCCCCCATTTTGTCAGTCTTTGTCTAGATGTCCTGCAATGACAGGTTATGAGGTATGCTACAGATATGTGACATTTCCTGCAAATTGGTCCCTCTGATGACCACTGTGATGCAATGCAGTAAACACCACCACAACTGAACATGCAGATATTGCCCAATGGCTGAGTGTAACAGATGAGTGCATGGTCACATGCATGACCTTAACATGCCTGGGGTACTTGTGAGGCACAACAGGAAAATTCCCATACTTACTGGCTTCAGGCTGCTGTCCCACATGCAGACTAGAGGGGCCTATGTAGTTGTGAGGGAGAGGTATTGTCAGCAGATTCACATATGGCATTGGTACAAGATGAATGCTACGTTTCTGCACAGGTACAGTACACACTATCCCTGGGAGTCATTAAACTCTGTGCACGAATAGTGTTATTCCTGCATGGAGCAAATGGTGCCAGTACAGCACAGCACCACACCTTGCATATTCATGAAGGCGTGCTGCTGTATAACCTGTATGGGCACAATCCATGAATGAGTGCAGGGGGGTGTCCGAGCATTGCTCGCACAGTAAACACGCCCCCTGCACTCAGGAAGGCACTTTGAAAATAAAAATCGTGTCTGCAGACAATGTTACCATACCCCCAACTGAACAGATATCTGCAGAATGTCCAGGTTTGTGTCCTCGCAAAGTGCTGAGGCTCAAAGTCATTAAATAATGATAAACATATGAGTGCAAGATCCCACATCCTCCAAGTAAGTCATACTAATGCAAAACCTATTAGTCATCAACTTCCCAAGTCTGTAAGAACAATATTTAAAATCTATCCTCTTTGCCTCCTATCATGTTAGGCTTCGTCCACATTGTATGCTGTCAGAAGTAGAGAGGTATGACTGTTAGCTATGTGCACATCCCTAAACTAATACAAATGAAACAAATAATTATTTTTTTCCATCCCCACTAAAGTTTAAGTGTAGCTGAGTGGGTGTGCCTGTTGCGCAGCTGTGTATAGCATAGCTGAAACATCCAAAGAAGCTAAATAGAAATATACAGCTAAAATTGTCAGAGTGAAATAGCGTAAGGTTAGAGATTTTGCTTACCATGCAGTCATTCATGGTTTGAGCCCCAATGCAATCTATTCATTTTTATATGTGAAAACAGCGCTAAAAGTATTTTTTTCAGGAATAGTTAGTGAAAAATATATATTTGTTAACCAGGGTAGTGTAGCAGGTCCAAATGTGAGGTGTCAGTGTAGTACAGATGTGAAACCTCCATATAAACACAAGTGTCCCATACAGTATAGCCATAAAAGAATACAATGTAATGAAAGCACATATGGGGATGTTATGGAAAGGAAACATACATAAGGGAAACGTACATATCATAAGATGTCATTAAAAAGGAATCAGCCCCATAATCCTGATAGTCCATAAAATGAAATCTGAACAATGCCAAATTGTGCTCAGCTATGCTTAGCCATAGTAAGCATTGCTTAATTTGTATGCTTAGCAATAATTAACATAGCTAAGCAGATTTGCGCACTGGTAAGCAGTGCTTAGCATCTAACACTTTATGCAATGTTTATCTGTGCTAAGCAGGTTTGCCTGTCACTTAGCTTAGCTCAACATATTCAAATTCAGCCAATCAAGGCAAAGGGTGGGAATCCATTCCTATTTAAACCTTGCATGTGGGAATACAACCATAACCAATTGTAGCTGATCACTGCAGGCACTATGGCTGGTGTTGGTGAAGGTGTGCGCTTTTGGGCATAGTTTTGGGGCATTCAGGAGACTAGGGTCATGGTTGGACTCCTTGTAAATCACCATGAAGGGAAACTGCTGCAGGACCAGTACTAGGGCTCCCAATACAAAGCGGAGGCCTGGGGCCATCTCACACATGACCTCACCAGTGCTACTGGTATCCCTCAGACTGGTGAACAGGTCTGGCACCATTATGCTGAACTGAAGCATAAGTAGAGGGACCTCGTGGACCAGTGGATCTAAGATGCTCAGGCACAGAATCTCCCAGCAGTGTGTAAGTATCAGTATCAATTAATGTGTATCAAAGTCCAGCCTAACTATGAGATGGATATGTATACATAAATGTTTCTCTTATTTCCTGTACAGCTGCAGCTGCAGATGAGAGGGCTACAAACTTGGATACCCATGCCAGCATGCTGCTAAGGCTGTGTCGTGAGGATGGTGAGTACAAATCTAGCTTGCAGTAGTTAGGGAAAATAAATAGAAAGGCTGCCAGTTATTAGAAATGTGTATTGTTTGGACTGAATAAATGAGACATTAGCAGAGTAATAATGACGTACAGGATATATATCAATAAACGTGTCAGTACCTATCAATAAAAATCAAAACCCCTGACTGTTGTGTTTACTTTGCTATGTGGTACTATGAATCTGAATGTGTACTGGTTCTGCACAGAAACTATGGCTCTGACAGCATTAGTTAACTGAGGCTCATCTGACAAAGATTACGGAGTTGTAAAACAGATTACCTATAAGAAATGTTCCATGCACCAAAATCTGATCCCTGAATAGTAATGTTGTGTTAACCATTGTTTTCCATACTGTAATATGTGAAGGTATGAATACACAGTCTAAGAACTATCTGCCATTCATGAATGTCATAATTACAAAGCAGATTGTCCAAACAAGACAGTATTATGCAGAAAACAGTCAAGAAGAAAACAACAGTTCCCCAATAAGTCACTGTGAAGAAACACAACCTTGTCGCACCTTTTTGCACAAACAGGCAAGGTTCGAATCCCGGGACTGGTATTAAGCGGTATGCATAACCTCACCCAAGAATATGTGAATATGTGTAGAAATAGTTAGGTATTGTTAACAGAAATTTCTTCCACATGTCTGCCAGGTAAATAACAGCAAGATAAGTACATACACCAAGTAGTTTCCTCCAAGAAATGTCCCTCAAGTTTCACGCTGTCATAGCTGCTGGTCACTGCTGCCAACACCCAGGGTAACCAATAGAAATCAAGGTGGAGTTTGGCAGCAGCATAAACACACACACATACACACAAACACACACACACACAAGCACGCATGTGCTCTTGCCTAAGCTCACATACATTGAATATTTTACTTCCCAATCACCTATTTTATCACTCATGCAATTCAGAGTAAAAGATGCACAAAAAGCATCACCAATAACTAAATAAGTGGTAGCCACTGCTTACAAAGACATTACATAATTTTTGTAGTACTTACCTTCTTTATCTGATAATTTATTTACTTATTTATTTTGTCTTTGTTTACTGGGAATGTCTGACTGGGTAATACCTATTTTCATTGGAGGCCTGGGGAGAAAAAGGTCTATTTGCTCACATTGATTTAATAAGTTCCAGTTAAACACAGAGTAGTTACATTTATTTACATTTATACACAAACAGTAGTTAGATTTATACATTCAATGATTTTACAGAGGTGGAAGTTACTAAAGAGAAAGGACACATGCAACTTAGTGGATTATACAGGCAACAGTTATGTATAAAAATTGTTTTGTCATTTCAGTGAGAGGTCGAGAGTATTCTGTTTAAGGAGAGTATTTGGAGAGTATAGTATGGTGAACACAAACTCTTAAACTTGTGATGAGCATGTGCAGGACCAGGATTGGTTAAGATGTTGTTTAAGCAGTGGTTTAAAACTATTGACTTTGTCGCAGAGTTTTATTTGTGTAGGGATACTAATCCAGAGTTTAGCAACATATTGGGAGTAGAGTGAGTCTAAATAGTCAAGAGTTTATATAATAAAGTCAGATCATACACAACACTCCCACCATCTCATGATTAAAAACAGAAATGGGTGCAGTATTTTATTGAAACATTATCTAATGATATAAAATATAATCTTTCAGAAATAAATCATCAGTATTATATATTGTGTTGATTTTGTTAGGTAACCATGTTACTCCTCCATCCAGCATATTGTCACAGATTTCAGTATCTTTGTGTCATTTTTTAATAAGTATAGAAAAAGAAGCATTTTGAGTATCAAGATTAACAAAAGAATTGGAAATTTCCCAAAATACACCATTTTCCTTTCGTCCAGACAAGTCATTGAGCCATGTGAAAGAAAGCCTTATTTTCTATCCACCTGAAATGCCAATAAAATACTATGCAAGACACTACTAGTAAAACAACCCTATCTTTCTAAACAATGTCACCTGACTCCTCTCTGTGTCCAATAAAAAGTATCCCAGTACAGTCTCAGAATCTCAAAAATAATAACTGCCATAACCAATATGCATGAATCATACAAAGCCTATAAAGATGGCAGGCAATAGCAGCTCGATATTGCTGAATCTGATAGGGTGATCTTCCAGGCAAATGGCTATTAAATATTGTAAACAAACCAAACATGAACCAAGAGAAACGGACTTGCTCGACGAAAGTATGATGGCACAAAACCCACAAAAAACGAGTATCCACCTGAATAATACTCAGCAAGGGTTTAATATAACAAATCCACAAAGCGTAAAAAAGACAGTATAAATTAAGCGCTTTCGTTTGGCTCCTGCCAAACTTTTTCAAAAACAGTTATACATCACTTCCTGTAGTTTAAATGGATTAAATCAGTGATGTAAGCAATTGAGTTCATTCAAAAAATTAAAGAAATAACATGTCTTAAAGGCTTTTAGCACTGTGGAACCAATACATTAAAAACAATACTATAACAAACAGTGCAAATACTATCTACATAAACAATATGCTAAAATCTATGCTAAACAATTACTTGTATGGTTATCACAAATCTTTGTGAAATTGTGTTAAAAAATTCAAACTTAAATGTCTATGAGATGTGTAAAGCGTACATAAAAAATACATCAAAAAAGTACATCAAAAGAATACATCAAAAGGAGCAGCGTGTAATCAGCATATGAAGAAAGTGTGCTCACGACTACAAATCCTTATTCAAACAAGTCCAAATTGTGTGGAATGTATGCATTAATCCAATAAATGTATGTACATGGAAGTAAAACGTCCCTTAATGTCAACATACGATAGAATAGTAATATGATTAAAAGTATAAAGAAAATATATAGAAAAATTATATAGTAATGTACAGTATATAATAAATTTTTTTGGTGACGAAATATTTAATAAATTATGAATGTAAAGTGTTTTGTGTATGTAAATATTTTGTATATAAAAAATTGTGTATGAAAAATTGAATGTAAAAATTAAATTAACCTCTCGACAATAATGATGCTAATATTAATTAAAACTTTTATGGAATATTAACTTAATGCATTATTTAATTCATCCATTTATCATACATTACGATATTACTATCAATGTATTGTGTCAATTTTTAGAGACATTGTTGTGGGTCAACTAAGAAATTATTTACATATTTATATAATTGTTGGCATCATGTATTTACAAACACATACACAATTTACAAACTTATATTTCGAACATCATTCATGGAATAAATTAATAATTATCATTATTACTTTTATTGTTTTTTTTAGAGGCTGGCTTTAAAACCTCATGAATATGGGCTGAGCGCTTTTATACACAAGCACACTTTTGCTAGCATCATTATTGTCGAGAGGTTAATTTAATTTTTACATTCAATTTTTCATACACAATTTTTTATATACAAAATCTTTTGATGTACTTTTTTGATGTATTTTTTATGTACGCTTTACACATCTCATAGACATTTAAGTTTGAATTTTTTAACACAATTTCACAAAGATTTGTGATAACCATACAAGTAATTGTTTAGCATAGATTTTAGTGTATTGTTTACTTAGATAGTATTTGCACTGTTTGTTATAGTATTGTTTTTAATGTATTGGTTCCACAGTGCTAAAAGCCTTTAAGACATGTTATTTCTTTAATTTTTTGAATGAACTCAATTGCTTACATCACTGATTTAATCCATTTAAACTACAGGAAGTGATGTATAACTGTTTTTGAAAAAGTTTGGCAGGAGCCAAATGAAAGCGCTTAATTTATACTGTCTTTTTTACGCTTTGTGGATTTGTTATATTAAACCCTTGCTGAGTATTATTCAGGTGGATACTCGTTTTTTGTGGGTTTTGTGCCATCATACTTTCGTCGAGCAAGTCCGTTTCTCTTGGTTCACGTTTGGCTATTAAATATTCAAGAGAGTTGCAAATCACAACTGAATTTCTTTTTCCTCCTCTTCTCTTCCATCACACAATTTTTACTGTCATCTTTTCAGAAGTACTTTTTTTAGTTTTCTATATAGCAAAACTGATAGTGAAAGCGTGAATGACCCGAGACGTACCTCCCTGGACTACATGAAAAGAGACATAAAGGAGCTCTCTGAGCATGTAGCCCAGGCCGGTATGACCCTGACCTTGAGTAGCATCTTACCCTCACCAAGAATGATGCCACAATATGAAGACAAGATGATCAATTTCAACAATTGGCTTAAGTACTGGTGTCATTCAAAGGGGATCCAATGCCTGTCAGCTTGGGATGATATGCTCGACAAGCAACGATGCTTCGCTAGGGACGGCTTGCACCTGTCACCCCTGGGCTTTCGGATATTGGCAACGGCTCTTGCTACCCCCATAGTGCCTTTTTTAGGCAAGGCTCAAAAGACAAACCCACCTCCATAGGTATCACAAGGGATAAGAAACTAAAAGTAATGCTACTCAATGCCAGAAGTCTAAACCTCAAGATGCATGCACTCGAAACTCTCCTTAGCATGGAGTACATCGATATCTGTGCAGTAACAGAAACCTGGTTCAGGGCTCCTGAGAGCACCCCAGCACTACCAGGTTATACCTCATACCATGCTTTTCAGCCCCAAAACTTGGACCGAACCACAGAAGGAGGGGGAGTATCGAAATTCATCAAAGATACCCACACCTCCAGGTTGGTGGCAAAGCACGAAGCATCAGAGACTATCCATGTGCAACTAACAGTGGGTAAAACTGCCTTCCAGTTTATAGCCTGCTACAGACCACCCTCCCAAACCCTGGAACCCCACTTGGCTTTTCTGAGAACACTGGAAAATATGAAGGTCTCTCCAAACACCATTATATTGGGTGACTTCAACTACCCAAACATAGACTGGGAGCATTACTCTAGCTTCAACACCCTAGCCCAAAGGTTCCTAAAATTTATAAACTCAAATGCTATGGAACAACTTGTTACCACTCCCACAAGAGGGGAAAACATACTGGACCTGATCATCACCAACATGGGGACTCTATGCTCCAGACCAGAAGTATATCCCTCACTGGTAAGATCAGACCATAAACTAATCTCACTGGATATTCACATCCCGACCCCACCCCCTGCCCAGAAAACCACAGGGAAAAACTTCTCTAAAGCAAATTTCACACTCCTCAAAACCGAGGTGGAATCCTTCAAAGCCCCCGGGCCTGTGGAAAGTACGGCCCAGACCGCAGAATCCTTTATAAACGCATTCTATGAACACCTTCAGGAATGCATGGATCATGCGATCCCAAATAAAACCAAGACCCAATCCTCCAAAGGCAGACATCCTGTCTGGTGGACCCCAGCCATAAACAAACTATACAATAGAAGGAGGAAGCTACTAAATGATAGAGCAAAATCCCAAAAAGGGAAGGCATCACTGATCAGTATTAGCAAAAAACTATGGGCACTCATAAAATTGTCTAAGGCCAGCTTCGAGAAAAAAATTGCACAGGACACTAAGGATAATCACAAGGCTTTCTCTAGTTATGTTAGGAACCTGGGTGGTAATTCCCAGATATGCTCAGAATTAGTCCAAAATGACAAAAAATACACTGAACCCACAGACATTGCCAACATGCTAGCTGACAGGTTCAGCACAAACTTCTCCCCCCCCCTCCCCTCCAAAAGGGCAAATATCTATCCCAGCCGAGTGCTGCCCCCCCTGACATCTCAGATGCTCAGGTAAGAGCCGCCCTCTCCAAAGCAAAAAACACAGCATCAATGGGACCAGATGGTGTCCCAGGCTGCATCCTACGTGAACTCCAAGAAGAGCTAAACCCAAACATAAAACTACTGTTCAATCTCAGCCTTACTACTGGATATGTGCACAAAGAGTGGCGTACAGCAACAGTGGTCCCTCTCCATAAAGGTGGTGCCTCAACGGATCCTGGAAACTATCGCCCCATAAGCCTGACTAGCTTGGTCTGCAAAGCTATGGAAAGGATCATCATGGACCTCATAAATAAAGATATTGGGGACTTACAGACACTGGATCCTACCCAGTTCAGCATTGTTAAGGGCAGATCCTGCCTCTTAAACCTGGTTGATTTCTTTGAAACAGTCACCAAGGCCATTAATGAGGGGAAGGTGGTCCACACAGCCTACCTGGTCCTCGCAAAAGCCTTCGATACAATACCCCACTCGGACATTATAGATAAGCTCACCAGCTTAAATATAAACCCCTATGTCACTAGATGGATTGCAAACTGGCTCAAGGACAGAACCCACATGGTTAGAATTGCTGGAGCCATGTCAGACTCCAAACCAGTTACAAGGGGTGTCCCACAAGGCTCAGTCCTGGGACCTCTCTTGTTCGGTATATATTTCTCGGAGGTACAGGCCAACACGGAAGGACTGTGGCTGACCAAGTTCACAGATGACTGCAAACTGGGCACCATAATCGACTCTCCAGCCGACACAAGCATCCTCCAAAAGGGCCTCATAGAAACAGACAACTGGTGCCAGAGCCATGGACTCAATCTAAATGCCAAAAAGTGTATAGTCATCCCCTTTGGCAAAAACAAAGTGCCCACAAATTACCACATAGGTGGTAATCCATTAAGTACAGAAGAAGTAATTAGGGACCTGGTGACCCAAGTTGATAGCAATCTCTCATTTGACAACCACGTGGCCAAAGTGGTTAGAAAAACATTTTATATAGCCCACCTAATCATGAAGGGATTCACATCTAGATCAGGGGAGGTCATCGTGCCTCTTTACTCATCCCTCATCAGGCCCATAATTGAGTACAATGCCCCTTTTGGGATGTACCTTACCAGACACCTGCAGCAACTGGAAAGACCCCAAAAGTACCTCACCAAGAGGATCAAAGGGCTCAAACAGATGCCATATGCTGCCCGGTTAAAGAAACTCCAGCTCTACTCAGTGACATACCTCCTGTTCAGAGGCGATCTGTGCCTGACGTATCAAGCCATGTCCAACCCGGAATTAATGTACATGCTGCACCTCAGAAAATCCAAATCTCATTGAGCTACGCGCTCGAGATACTTGAACCTCAGCACTGAAATAAATAGGACATGCTGGAGGGACAGATTCATAACCCAGAGGCTCCCTTCACTCTGGAATAAAATCCCAGTCCAGGTTAGGCAGAGTCCCTCATTGACTCTCTTCAAGAGGAATCTTGATGAGTGGATGGGAGATCGTAGGTTTACCCCGGGTATCACTTCTGTGTCACTGTTAGACAGAGGCACAGTATACTAACCTCGAAAAAGGGCATAGCAAAATAAATTTAAAATGGGTGGCGAAAGCCAAACACATTCTGGCTAGGCTTATAAATGCCCTAGGGCAGAGAGCCTAGTATGAACCTATGAACCTATGAACCTATAAGAATGTATTATAAATAAAATGATTCACACCGACACAAATTCATTGTTACTTTATATATTTTTAATTATCTACATTGTATAAAATCCTGATTTTCTCCTGCATAAGCATTTGGAATACTACTTCAGATACTGTGCAGTTCTTCAACATGAGCCATCCAGTTACTCTCCCAAACCCCGCTGGTATTCCTATTTTCAGGCTGTGCACTGACTGACATAATTTCAAAGGACAGCTGTTTTACACAAAACAAAATTCATAGCGTTGGTATTCACACCTTTGCAGCTTGGAATCATTTGCCTTCACAAAAAAATTAATTTTTTCTTCAAATCCTTTATATATATATATATATATATATATATATATATATATATATATATATATATATATATATTATTTATGTAGTATTTTTATTAATTTTCATTATAAACTGATACTGTAAACATAATTCCATGGGAATGTTGTATAAGTAAATTGATACACACAGACACACATTCATGGTTATTTTATATTTTTAATGCTCAAGGTTCTATAAAACACTGTTTTATCCCTCATAAGCCTTTGGAACAGTACTTCAGATAGTGTTACTGTGCTTCAATATGAGCCCCCCCCCTCCAAAAAAAAAGAGCTGTCTCTGACCAAATGGCAAGGGCATCCAGCTCAGTCTGTTAGCTAACTGAGTAGAACATGCCATGGATGTTGCTATGTCTAAGTTTCTACTGTGATTTAACACACCTTAGGGAAATAAATAGTTTTAATTTCTTGAGACTACATTTACTAGTTACCAACCAATGTTGACTTCTAATTATTGTGGTCTCATCACCAAATGTCACAAACACACCTGGCAGATCTTGCAACATTAAGAAACTAATATTACAGTATTTAAAACATTTATGCTCACATAAATCTAACTCTGTTGGATTAGGTAAATCCTACTGCACTATTCACAAAGAGGGCTTAACAGCCAGCATCTCATTCTCTATGGGTGGCAGAGGAAAGGGCAAGCACCATGGAAAGGAAACAATTTTTTTCAGAATCCCCAAGTGCAGTATTTCTTTGTAAACGATATAATAACTGTTTTTTATTAGTGTGCATTTTCTGAAGGAAAAGAATTATGAAACTCAAATGCTTTTCATTATTTAGTGAATTCAGTCCTCAGGGATTTGCCAGGAAACAGCAAATGTTATGAAGAGCAGCCAATATAATATATATAAATTGATAGGTATACATACCAAAGCATTTTATGTTTCTCTTCACCTGCAATTACATGTGTATTCCTCCATAGCAAAATTGGGTTTGTGTTGTGTCAGTCTGCCTGTAGTTTAGACAGTACTTGGTGACATGCCTAGCAGCTCAGCGTAGTTTCCCTACTGTGATGTTATGTCCCGATATTTATCTGATGTCCTGTTGCCTGGCCCCCGTATGTGTTGCTTATGTCTGACACATCAGTGGGATGATGTGAAGATTTATATGCCAGTGAATAGTGGAGAGTAATTTGGTTTTGGAATTGGGCTATTCCAGTCAATATATGGTACAACAGACAAGAGGGTGTTACTGCATCAACTGTGTCACCTTATCTACTCCAGTATTTGGGATAAGTTCCCATTTTCATGGCTTTACACCCCCCCCTTGGTCAGGCTTGGTCCAGATTTGTTGCACTAAGGGGTTCTGAGCACACCTCTCGTCTGACCAGATTGTTTCAGACTGTCCAGGATTATTTCTCATATTTATGTTCTGTTTCACAGAATCATTATTTTCATTTCTGTGGTAAATCACTGTGATGATGTCAGGATTTCTGTCTGTAAATGATGACATACATTTCAGTTTCAGAACTCACATCCTACTGAACCTGCATGCTGACATGAACCCTGTCACTGTAGCAACATTCTACATTTATAACTGTAGTAGGTACATTATGCTCCTGTTCTTGGACCTTTGTTCCCCATTTTGACAGCCTTAGTCCAGAATTATTGCAGTAAGAGGTGTAGAGGTATGGTGCTGGGTATGACTCCACATGTTATGAATATATATATATATATATATATATATATATATATATATATATATATATATATATATATTCCTTTTTGATATCTATACATATTATACAACAATATATATATGTATATATTCTATATGTATTTGTTTTATATGTATAGTTCCATATATCTGATGTATATACTTTTTAATATTTATCTATCACCATACAAATCTATATGTGTATATTTATATATACTAAACATGACTGATTCAACAGTGTTTGTTTTATACTATTCTACACCTGTACTGGAATGAAATACTTGAAAAAAACAGCATTCATTATTACAGCTTAGATGGTGTAGTGGTAAATTGCTGTGCCTATGGTGTACAGGGTCCTGAGTCCAAGATGGAGACAGGGTGATTAAGGCTGTTTTAAAAAGTTGTTAGTGGGTTTGCATGGGTTTACATGATGTTAAGCGATATCAACACACTGTTAAATGGGAACCTACTTAATCTGTGTAGGCATCGCATAGCAGCATGCAAACTCGCTTACTGCTTCTTACTGCTGCTTATTGCAGCTTACTCCCACTTACCCCTGTGCTAATTTCTTTAAAAGAACAGAAAAAAGGGGTGATGCAGAGGGAAAAACAATATGAAATATAGCTAGGAATGTGCAGGACAGGTGTAGGGAAGGTCCATAGCTGTCTATTCCTGAAACAGCAACAGCTGTGCAGTTGTACAGAATTTGGAGGTGAATTTGGGCACTCAAATCCCTTTGAGAGGGATGAGGACAACAGTAATGTGTTGTTAAGCCAATTAGACCAGATTACATGTGTCCAGCGGACATGTGTGTGAAATGGACAGTTATGTATGGGGTGACATTTTTTGTGGGAACAGATTGCCCTTTTTTGTAAATAAGGTGAGATTGGGATGTTGGGGAAGGATAGAAGGTATACTTGGAGAGGTAGGTTGGGAAGGAAGACAGACAAGACAGACAAGACAGCAGACAGAGGCAGTATATGACACATGTGGGGGGTAAACACCTCGGACAGGGAGGGTGGTTGGGAATCGGATGCCTACAAGCTCCCAAATGGATACAATGGGACTGAGGTCCCCACCCATGGGCAGTCAACACTGCACCTTCATGGCCCCAAAGGTGGCTGTGCTGGGGGCTGAGCAGGTGAGGGAGGCTGACTCTCAAGATGCACCACGGGGCCCTCAAGTTGGCATAGCTGATCTTCAAACTCCTTTTGAAGCCTGCTATGCACCAATCCCCGGACCTGATGATGGGTATACCTTTTCTTACCTTGAAGACCTGTGGAGGAAATTACTGTTAATGCTACCTGACTGTTTCTATCCATATCCACATAGTCAAGGTTACATATGTGCACTCATACTGAGTGTGTGTGTGTGTGTGTGTGTGTGTGTGTGTGTGTGTGTGTGTGTGTGTGTGTGTGTGTGTGTGTGTGTTTATTTGTGTGTGTGTCTTGTAGTAGTAGTAGTAGTAGTAGTAGTAGTAGTAGTTGTTGTGTTAGTCCTAGTAGTAATAGCAATAGTATTTGTAATAGTAATAGTAGCAGTAGTAGTAGTAGTGATAATTGTAGTAGTAATGGTAGCAATTGCAGCAATGTTAGAGGTAGCAGTTATAGTGGTAGTTGTGGTAATAGTAGTAGCAGTAGTAGCGGTGATAATTGTTGTAGGAGTAGTGGTAATAATAGTAGTAATGTTAGTGTTAGTAGTAGTAATAGTACATGGTAGTAGTAGTAGTAATAGTAGTAGTAGTAGTAGTAGTAGTGGTAGCAGTAGTAGTGGTATTTATGGTAGTAGTATTAGATGTGGTAGTAATATAGTAGTGGTAGTTACAGTAGTAGCAGCAGTAGTTTATTCAGAAACAATTACTTGGATATCTGAGGATCACTTAGCTTAAAATTACTTAAAATTGTACATTGATTTAGATAATGGTATTGCTAATGATATGCAGATGATATGTCACATCGCTATGAAAATAAAGGCAGAGTTATTTAACTATTCGGGAACACATATAAGTATACATATACAGTGGATATAAAAAGTGTAAACACCCCTGTTAAAATTCCAGGTTTTTGTAATATAAAATGAGACCACAATAAATCATTTCAAAACTTTTCCCACCTTCAATATGACCTATAACCTGTACAATTCAATTGAAAAACTAACAAATCTTTAAAAAACGTACAATAAGCTAGATGTATAAGTGTGCACACCCTTACAGCAATACTTTGTTATAGCACCTTTTGATTTAATTCCAGCATTCAGTATTCTTGGGTAGGAGTCTACCAACATGGCACATCTTGATTTGACAATATTTGCCCACTCTTCCTTGCAAAAACACTCCACATCTGTCAGATTGCGAGGGCATCTGTTGTGCACAGCCCTCTTCAGGTCACCCTACATATTTTCTATTGGATTTAGGTCTTGTCTGTGGCTGGGCCATTCCAAAACTTTAATTTTCTTCTGGTGAAGCGATTCTTTTCTTGATTTGGATGTATGCTTGTGGCCATTTTCATGTTGAAAGGTGAAATTCCTCTTCGTCATCAGCTTTCTAGCAGAAGCCTGAAGGTTTGGGCCAAAAGTGACTGGTATTTGGAACTGTTCATTATTCCCTCCACCTTGACTAAAGCCCCAGTTCCAGCTGCAGAAGAGCAACTCCAAAGCATGATCCTGATACCACCATGCTTCACCATGGAGATGGTATTCTTTTGGTGATGCAAAGTGTTGTTTTTGTGCCAAACGTACCTTTAGGAATTGTGCCCACAAAGTTCAACCCTGGTCTCATTAGACCATAACACATTTTCCCACATGCTTTTGGGAGACTTGATGTATTGTTTTGCAAATTTTAGCCAGGCCTGGTTGATTTTCTGTGTAAAAAAAGGCTTCCACCTTGCAACTCTACCCCATAGTCCACACATATGGAGAATACAGGAGATTGTTGTCACATGTAGTACACAACTAGTATTTGCCAGAAATCCCTGCAGCTCCTTCAGTGTTGTTGTAGGTTTCTTGGCAGCCTCCCTGACCAGTTTTTCTCTTGTCTTTTTATCAATTTTGGAGGGACGTGCAGTTCTTTGCAACGTCTTTGTTGTCCCATATTTTCTCCACTTTTTGGTGACTGTCTTCACTGCATTCCATGGTATATCCAATGCTGTGAAACTTTTTGTGTACGCTTCTCCTGACTGATACCCTTCAACAATTAAATTCCTTTGATGTTTTATAAGCTCTCTGTGAACCATGGCTTTTTCTGTAGCAGGCAACTGAGTAAAGCTCAGGAAAATACTACTAGGACAGCTGAACTTTATTTGGGGTTAATCAGAGTCTCTTTAATTGATGGCAGATGTGTACACAAAGATTGAATGCTGTAATTAAATCAAAAGGTGCTTCAACAAAGTGTTAGTTTAAGGGTGTGCACACTTATGCAACCAGCTTAATGTATGTTTTTTTTATTTTTTATATTTTCCCTAACAGATTTGTTTGTTTTTTAATTGAATTGTACAGGTTATAGGTCACATTAAAGGTGAGAAAAGTTTTGAAATAATTTATTGTGTTTTCATTTTTTTTTTATATCACAAAAACCTGGCATTTTAACAGGGGTGTGTACACTTTTTATATCCACTGTAATTCACTTATAATCTTTTTAAAGATAGAACAGAATATAGGCTTCAAGCCAAATACCATCAGCAGCATCCAGACTGACAAGGAAAATAGTAACCATGGCAGGAACCAGTAAAAATAAACAAATGTGTTTAACAGGTTTAGCGCTTTTGTTCCAAATAAAATGCAACTTCATTAGAACAATAAATTAGAATTACATAAACTATTTCAGACATCCCCCTATTGGTCACACGATGTCCATCACTGAATCAAAATATAACCTAGCTAATAAGGTTCATAATGGTTATGTTTAAAGTTATGATCGAAATAAGAACACAAAAAAACATGCAATTGTATATATATAAAAAAATTAAATATATTATGCTCAGCAATACAGCTAATTACAAATGTATATACCCAATTAAATTTCATAGTGTTTAAGTTCTAAAATAGAGTTGAGTGAACATACATCAGTTAAACCTGGAAGGTTCAAGGTATCCAATGTTAGCTGCCATCTAAGTTCACTGGTTTCAGGAAGTTCATCATGAAAACCACCTCAAGGGTCATATTTAACATGGTCCAATGCATAAAAATTCAAATAATGATCACCATAATTTTCAATGTGTTTAGCTAATGGATTAGTACTCTTTTTTATATGAATATCGTAACAGCACTCATATATACGTTATTTCAATTTTCAATCAGTTTTCCCAATATAAAACACTGAGCACTGTTGACATAAGGCAATATAGACCATGCTCTTAGAGTCACAGGAAAAATAACCCTTTGAATGTATAACTGACCCTCTTACTTCCATATTATACATTACTCAAATGTAAGAACACTGGTGGTAACAGCCACATTTAAACATACCTGTTTTTTGACTTGTCATATTTGTGGTAACTGTGTTCTTAGTTGTTAAATAACCCCCTTTACAAAAGGTTCATTAAACTATTTCCTTTCCTATATGTAATAAGTGGACAAGTTTCCAGCTTGTCCAATAATTCAATGTACCTTCTAAATAGACCCCAATTTTTCATTAATATATTTGAAATAGTGGGACTATTGAGGGTACAGGTTATAACAAATGCTGTATTAAAATTTTTGTAACTTTTACTTGAGTGAATAGATGTCTCACTAACTGTATTAAAAAACAAATGGAGATACAATCCACTCTTTCTCTTTTCACAACTTCATTCCCTAATGGGCTTATTAAAACGGTAGTTCTAACCTCTACTATAAAACATATCTAACAGAATATCACATTCAGATGAAAGTTCATCAAAATCAGCACTATGCTAGCTAAATGGATTAGTTGCCCTTTTACCATTGCTTCTTTCTCATGGTTCAGGTGCCAGCTGTCAAAATGAAGGAAAGAGTATGAGGAAGTAGGTTTTCTATAAATACTTGAACTAAACCAATCTTTCCTAATTTCACCATCCAAACAGGAAATATTTTCATAATCCGTATTGTGGGTAAACCTCAAAAATGCCACAGTATCGTTTATATATTCAAGAAATATATTAAAATTCTCCTGTGTGTCAGTCCATAAAACAAAAATGTCATCCAGGAATCCCGTATATAAAGAGCAGGAGTTCTGGAATCTATCCAAATGTGCCCTGACTAAATTGGACAAATTGGGAGTGCACTCTGCCCCCATTGCCACTCCTGATTTTTGCCTAACAGTTGTCCTTCACAAGGAATAGAATTATTTTTCAAAACCAGTTCCATTAAAGACATGTGACAGGATTCACGAAGGCTTGCACGGAGTGTAAGAGACGTGTAAGACTCCATGCAAGCCTCGCGATCCAAGAACAGCCCGAAACTCTGTGTAAGAGACCAGCTAAAACGTCTCTTACACGGACTGGGTGTGGATATGCTAAATACCTCACTTGCAGCTGAAAGGCATGCAAATGAGGTAGTGTATCGATCCACGAAACAGAAAGCAGCCCGTGTAAGAGCCGTTTTAGATGCAGAAATGTACTCAGTTGACAACTGAGTACGTTTCTGCAAAAATCACAATGGAGCCATGTCAGCTCCAAATAAAGGGTGCATATGTGTGAGGCAGTATGCCAATGGCCAAATATGTGGCCATTGGCAAGGTACCCCGATGCAAATATGAAAAAAAAATATTTTTTTTTTTCGCAAACGGGCTGCGCTATATAAAACATAAGAATGAAGGTTATAAACCCACAAATGTGGGTTTTATGCAATACATGGATTTACAATGCAGGGACCAGCAGACCAAAAACAACATGGCCACCGTTTAGTGGTTGCTAAGGGGGGAAGTTGAGTCTAAGACATGTAACTAAGCATTAGTAGGCAATCTGATGTAAATGAGGGTTAGGATACTGAATCCCACTGTCACATAGCAAATGAGCACATTCTGAGTAGTGTAAGAGATACATAAGGGGGAGGAATAGAGTAGGAGATAGGTGACATCACAGGGGGGAATGGTAGAAAGAAATGCAGTTCATTGGAGGTCAGTGTTACATGACAGATGTCAGACACAGATCATGGAAAGAGGAGTGCCACAAGATAAGCATGGGAAAGTCAAGAAATGGAAGGTGTATACTGTTACTTACACCAAAGTTTCTTGCTGGGCATGCATGCGCACGTGTGCGCACCATGAGGCGCGGGTAGGACAGTGTGTGCACGTGTAAGGCAGACTGAGCATGTGGGAGCGTGTTGGTAGACTTTAAAGACTGTTTATGCTAATGTGCGCGCGTGTATGGCAGACTGAGCATGTGGGAGCCTGTTGGCAGACTTGTAATGCTGTTTGCGCTGGTGTGCACGCGTTTTAATAAGCATAACCATAAGAATAAGCAGATTCTGAACCGTGTAAGCATGTGTGCGTGTGTGTAAGCCACTGTGAGCGTGTTTTTGCTGGTATGCATGTTGCTCCCCCCTGAGGAAACAGAAAGGAAAAAGGAAGCAACAGAATTAGTAGGAAGCTAGCAGGGAATACTGCTGGAGCTAGCAGGTGAAAACAATTAGAAGCAGGCAATTACACAGGCAGAATAGTAGCTCAGCCAAGCACTTAAAACTCTGCAAACAGCAGTGCAGGATGTATCTCTCAAGAGACACTGCAAGACAGGAGTAATCTATTAGAAGTGAAAACTGAAAAAGCTGAACTCAGAGCAGAAATGCTAGGGGCTGCCATAGCTGTCATAAGGAGACATAGGCGACTTGCTGAGGGTGGTGATAATGCAGATGGTGCTAGACAACCCACAGTGAGGATACGGAGAAGAGTGTACAGGCCCAGGGTCACCTACCACGGGTTACATAAGTAGGAGATAGTAGAGCGCTATAGAGTGGACAGAGACCTCCTGCACGAAATTGTCGAGCTGTGCAAGCCACGCCTCACACACAGAACCAACAGAGGGGAACCCATCCCAGTGGAAACCAAGGTATGTATTGGCCTAAGAATACTAGCAATAGGTACCTTCCAGAGACCAACTGGTGATATGATGGGGATATCACAGGCATCAGCCTCCAGGGTACTGCACCAGTTCCTGGATGCCATGTCAGCACATGTCGGTGATCATGTATATTTCCCCAATGCCCGTGAGGTATTGGCCAGCAATATGCGTCTCTTCCAGCAAATAGCGGAATACCCTGAGGTAGTGGGTGCAATAGACTGCACGCATATGCATCAAAGCACCAGCCGGTGAGCGGGGTAGGGCCTACATTAACCGCAAGGGCTTCCCCTCCATCAACTGCCAGGTTGTGTGTGATGCCCAGGGCATAATAATGAATGTGTGTGCTGGCTGACCTGGGAGCTACCATGATTCCCACATCTGGCATTTGACGCAGCTGTACCAGACATTTGCCAGTGGGGACATCCCACACGGACACCTAGTGGGGGATGCAGGTTATGCACTGGAGCCGTGGCTGATGACACCCATCAGAAACGCACACACACCTGAACAGGAACGCCATAATGAGGCACACGCACAAACACATAATGTAATAGAGCATGTGTTTGGGCTGCTCAAGTCACAGTTCCAGTGTCTGGACACATCTGGTGGAGCCTTGCAGTACTCACCAACTACATGTACCCAAATTGTCATGGTATGTGCTATGCTACATAATATGATCTTGCAAAAACAGCTGCAGCGGGACCAGCATAGGGCCAGGCCAAACAGCCCCCCACCATTGCCAATGCCATCACAGGCAGAGCGTGACTCGGAGGAGGAACAACCTGAGCCTGCCCCAGTAGGCAGAAGGAGGCATGCCCAGTATGCCCTGACCTTGGCAAAGAGGCAATGCATAGCACATACACTGGCTCAGTAGGAACCCTGGGAATGATACCCCTCTCTGACTCACTCATATAATAACATGGATGCCTAAAATGACATAACCTGCTCTCAAACATGTACAGGGAGTGTAATATGTGCATCCGACAGAGGCAGCCCTGCAGCACCAACTGAGGCATGAATGCCATGTGTTAAGTAATGTAATACCATGTGCTATATGCACACTTGAGGACCCTGACTAACATCCACCCTCACCAAGCATGAAGCCACAATATGACAATGGGATGATCAATTGCAAGAATTGGCTGAAGTAATGCAGTAAGTCAAAGGGGAGCCAATGTGTGCCAGCCTGGGATGACATGCTGAGCATGACATGATGCACCACCTGCTAGGGGTGGCGTGCACCTATCAGTCCAGGCCACATGGATACTGGCAAAGGCTGTCAGTACCCACAGCGTGCCCTGAATAGGTAAGGCTCAAAACACAAACCCACCTCCATAGGTACCATAAGGGATAAGAACCTAGATGTAATGCTACCCAATGCCAGAAGTCTAAACAGCAAGATGCGTGCAGTGTAAATGCACCCAGTATGGAGAATGTTGATAAGTGTCCTGTAACAGAAAACTGGGTCAAGGCTCACAACAGCACCCTAACACTACCAGGTTACACATCATACTGTGCTGTACAGCCTCAAAACATGGAACAAGCTACAAAAGGAGGGTGACTAGCAATAATTGTCAAGGATAACCACACCCCCATGTTGGTACCACAACAAGAAGCAGCATGGACTAGCCCTGGTCAAGTAACAGTGGCTAAAACCGCTTCCCATTATATAGCCTGCTATAGACTACCATCCTAACACCAGGAACTGCACCTGGCCTATGTTGGAATACATGAATATATCAAGCCCCCCAAACCACATTATATTGGTTGACTGAAAATACCCAGACATACACTGGGAGCATTATACTAGCACCAACACTGTAAGAGAAAAGTTCCTAGAATCCATAAACCAAAATGCCCAGGAACAACGTACCACTCCCACAAGAGGGGTAAGCATGCTGGATGTGATAATCAGCAACATGGGTACTGGATGGCAAGATGAGAAGTGTATCCCTCACTGGTAAGACCAGACCATAGAGTAATCACACCGGATATACACATCCTGACCACAGTCCCTGGCCAGAAAACCACAGTGAAAAACATATGTAAAGCATAAGTTGCACCCCTCCAAACTGATGTGGAATCCATTAAAGGCCCTGTGCATGTGCAAAATCTGGGACACACCGCACAACCTGTTATACAGGCATTCCATGAACACAGCCAGGAATGCTTGGATTATGCAATCACAAATAAAAACAAGACACAATGCCATACACGCAGGCATCTGGCATGCTGGACTCCAGCCATTACCAAACCATGCAAGAGAATGAGGAAGGTACTACATGATAGAGCAAACATAAAAAGGGAAGTAATCACTGATCAGTAGTATGGCAATAAAATATGTCCACACATACAATCCACTAAGGCCAGCTACAAGTAGAATCTGTGAATCCTGAGGCAATGTTACACCTGCCCCAAGTACACAGACAACTCTCAACACCCCCCAATAAATACAAATATATGTGAGAGATGCAACCATTTATCCAAACCGGAGGCTGAGCTCCCTCAACTCAATACTGTCAAAACTAGTCAGGAGGAGAAGGTAACCACACACACCACAAACCCAGTCCCACATAGACCTATCACAACTGTAAACCAAACACATAAACACAGAAAAACATTCCCGGAGGCCCTAATTAGAAACACACCACATCAACAGAGGCCTCCAAAGCAGACCCCCCAAGTAACCACAACCTCCAAACATAGCACATGCAACACATAGTACACAAAGCTGGTGTGTCAAACAGTCACAGGCCAGAAGGACAAACAACATGCCTGATACAGTTGTAATAGGTGACTCTATAGGCAGACACATTGCTGTCCCACTCATCAGACTGAACAAGGGAAAGGGTACAGTAAGCTGCCTGTAGGCTGCTATAATACGCCACATAACACAAGTACGCAAGTCACCCCAAAGCAAGTAGAAATATGATGCAGTCATTGTCCATGCTGGTGTGAATGACCTGAGATGTACCTCCCTGGACTACATGAAAAGAGACATGGATGAGCTCTCTGAGTATGTACTCCAAGCCAGTATGACACTGGCCATTTGCAGCATCCTACCCTCACCATGAATGATGCCACAGTACAAACACAGAATGATCAGCTTTAACAGGTGGCACAATTACAGCTGTCAGTCCAAGAGGATCTAATGTCTGTCTGCTTGAGATGTCATGCATGACAAGCCATGCTGCTGTTCCAGGGATGGCTTGCACCTGTTACCCCTGGGCGTCTGGATATTGGATAAGGCTTTTGCCACCTCCATAGAGCCGTACGTAGGCAAGGCTGAAAAGACCAACCCACCACCCTAGAAAACATAAGTGTTAAGAAACATAAGGTTAATGCTGACCAATGCCAGATGTGTAAACCACAATATGCATGCTCCTGAGGCCCTCCCCAGTATGGAGAACACCGATGTCTGTGCAGTGACAGAAACCTGCTGCAAGCCTACTGACAGCACACCAGCACTACCAGGTTATACCTCATATCATGCGTTATGGCCCCAAAACCTGGACCAAAACATAAAAGGAGGGGGAGTATCCATATGCAGCACAGACACCCATACGTCCAGGTAACTGACATTGCACGAAGCATCAGAGACCACCCATGTGCACCTAACTGTAGTCAAAACTGCTGTACAGTCTGTAGCATGCTACAGACCACATAGTCACACACAGGAACCCCACCCAGACGTCCTGAAGACACTGGACAGTATGAATGTCCCACCAAATACCAAACAAGGTACTCACAAATTACCACATAGGTGGTAAACGATTATGTATACAAGGAGTAATCAGGGACCTAGGGACACAAGTGGACAGTAACCTGTTATGTGACACTCACATTGGCAATGTGGCTAGGAAGACTGTCTATATTGGACACCGTAACATGAAAGGATTCACATCTACGTCAACAGAGGTCATTGTGCCCCTGTACTGTTCTGTTATCAGACCCATAATCTAGTACAATGCCTCATTTGGGATGTACCTTACCTGACACCTGCAGCGGTTCGAAAGACCTCAAAGGTACCTCACCAAGAGGATAAAGGGTCTCAAATATATGTCATATGCTGCCTGGCTGTAGACACCCCAGCTGAATGCAGTCACATACTGCCTACACAGAAGCATTGTATGTCTGTTGTACAAGGCCATGTCCAACACAGGAGTAATGGACATGCTACACCCCAGAAAAACCAAAGCCATTGGAGCTGTGAGAGTGACAGATGTCAACCCCAACACATAATGAAATAGGATGTGCTGGAGGGACAGATACATAACCCAGAGGCTCCCCACACCCTGGAACAGGATCCCACTCCATGTTAGGCAGAGCCCCTCACTGACACTCCTCAACAGGAATATTGCCAAGTGGATGGGTGATCGTAGATGTACACTGGGGGTCTTCACTGTGTCACGTCCAGAGAGAGGCACAGTAAAGTAAACCATAAATGGCCATAATATTCACATAGCAAGGGGCGGTGAAAGACACACGCACCCTGGCTAGGCTTACAAATGCCCTAGGGTGGATAGCCTAGTATGAACCTTTGAACCTATGAAGGTACAAATTGTACAGGACACTAAGGATAATCCCAAGGCTTACTCAACGGATGGTAGGAACCATGTTGGGAAGTCACAGATATGCTCTGAATCACACAAATATTACAAACAACATACCAAACACACACACTTATTGCCAACATACAACCTGACAGGTGCAGTGCAAACCCCCCCCACCCCCAGAATGCAAAATATCTATCCCATCAGACTGCTGGCCCCCTGGCATTGCAGATGCTGAGGTAACAGCCAGCATCTACAAAGCAAAACACACAGCAGCAATGGTATGAGATGGTGTCCTGGGCTGAGTCCAACATGGACTCCAAGAAGAATGGAATGCCAAATCACACTACTGCTCAATGTCAGCCTTACCACAGGATATGTACCCAAAGAGCAGTGTACAACAACAGTGGTCCTTCTCAACAAAGGTGTTGCCTGACTGGATACTGCAAACTACCACCCCAGAATCCTGACAAGCTTGGTCTGCACAGCTATGGAAAGGATCAGCATGTACCGCAGACATAAAGATATCGGGGACCTACTGACACCGGACCCTACCCAGTGTGGCTGTCTTAAGTGCAGATCCTGCCCCTAAACATGTTTGACCCATTTGAAACAGTCATTAAGGTCATTGATGAGGGCAATGTGGTCCACACAGCGTAGCTGGACCTTGCAAATGCTTCCAGACAATACCCTACGTGTTCAGTATAGATATATTCACCAGCTTAAATATAAACCCCTATGTCAGTAGAGGGGTTGCAAACCAGACCAATGACAGAACTGACATGGACAGACATGCTGCAGCCATGTCAGAATACAAACCAGATATAAGTGGCATCCCACAAGGCTTGGTCCTGGGACCTCACTTGTTTCGTATATATGTCCCATAGGTACAGGCCAACATGGAAGGACTGTGACTGAACATGTATGCAGAGGACTACAAACTGCCCACCATATCTGACCCCCAGCTGACACAAGCATCCCACAAAAGGGCCACATAGAAACAGACAACTGGTGCCATAGCCATGTCAGCAAGCTAATTGCAGAAAAGTGTATAGTCAACCCCCGTGGATATACAGTAAGTGCCCACCAATTACCACACAGGTGTTAACCCATTATGTACCTAACATGTAATGAGAGACCTGGGGACACAAGGTGATAGATATCCTGCATTGGACAAACATGTGGCTGTAGTGTTCACAGAAACATACCATATACCCACCTAATCATGAAGGTTGTCAGATCTAGATAAGGGGAGGTCATTGTGGCTCTGCAGTCATCCTTCATCAGCATTACAATTGACTACAACAGCCCCTGTGGGATGTTCCTCAGCAGACACCTCCATCAACTGTAAAGTCCACAACAGTACCTCACCAGGAGTAGCAAAGAGCTTGAATAGATGCCATGTGTTGCCTGATTAAACAAACTGCAGCTCCACACACTGCCATACTGCCCACCCAGAGGCAAGCTGTGCCTGATGTATAAAGCCATGTCCAAGCTGGAATCAATGAACATGCTGCACCTTGTACAATCTGAATGGCAGTAAGCTATGCACATGAGAGACCTGAACCCCAGCACTGACATACATAGGACAAGCTGTACTGAATGATCCATAACACAGAAGCCACCCCCACTCTTGAGCAAACTCTCAGTACAGGTTAGCCAGAGAGTCACCCATCGACACTCCTCAAGAGGAATCTTGATGAGTGGATGGGAGATGGTAGGTTTACCCTGGGTATCACTGTAATGTCACAGGTAGACGGAGGCACAGTATAATAACCATGACATATGTCATGGCAAACTCCAGTTACAATGTGTGTCGAAGGACAAACACACTCTCTGACTAGCATTAGAAATGGCCTAGGGCACATTGCTAGTGTTTGCCAATGTCCACCTATGTTGTGGAATACACTACCAATGTTGAACAAGCCTGGTTTAGGTAGTCCATATCTGAACATAATGCAACATGGTCATATGTGCACAACTGGCCCCTAAACAGTCTGTTGTGCTCACTATGAAGATTTAAAGCAGTGATAGGACTAAAGCCCAGGATACTGTCCACCACAGTGAAAGTACTGAACCAGTACACTATACGGTACTACAGTGTTAGGTCAGTATGAAAGGATGTTGACAACTGTATGCAAAGTATCCCATGCAAACCCTGCAGGCACAGTATAATCCCTGTTGTGTTCAGACACGAAGCAGTTGGCCAGTAAGTACACAACATGACACCCAACACACAACCATAAACGTGAGATATTGTTGAAGTTCACACTCATCCAAATATGTGGTGGACTGCAGAGTTCAACATATGGAAAGCTCACACTGGGCATGCTCGCACACTTTGATAAATGAGACATATGTCAGACAACATGCCATGGAAAGGCTGAACTGGGCATGCTCACACACTTAGGCCATATCTCCACTTAGCAGTTGGCCACACATATCTGGTATTTGTACGTGTCATTCCAGGAACCAATCACATCACAGAAATCTGCCCAGTGCACACAGTAAATGACTACAGAGACATAAGTGATATAGTGGATCCCCCTCATATTCAAACATCTTCCACAGATACACAAGTTGTTCATAGAAACAGGGAATGCTATGGCAATAAAGACCTGCAAACAGTCTATCAGCAACAAATATTGTGCATCTGACAATTAAACATATGGGTGTAGAGGTCAATACTAGGCTGTTTGCCCTCGGGAATGACAGCTTAGCCAGAGTGTGCTTGGCATGTGCATCCCCAGTACAGTAGGCTACTGTGCCACTGTAAAGTAGGTCACATAAGGCATCATGTGAGGCTAGTGTGCTGTGCCTCTGTCAAGCAGGGACACAGTGGAGATCCCAGGGTTTGAATGTGCTAAGCCACATCCATGTTGTTGGTGTGTGCTGGAAGAGGGTTGCTGAGGACCTCTAACAGTAAGTGGGTGTCAATAACAGACTGAGGGGAGCCCTATCTGCATTGTCTGGACAATTTCACTGTCAACACTGTGTTGTGATGATTATGTGGGATTGAAGTGTCGTGCCGGTACTGTTCAGAGATGTCCTCCCTCTGTGGGCTACAGCTCTGCAATGTATTAGCTCACTCTGTCTGTTGGACAGCTCATATATGGCTGGTGTACACCTGACAGATGTCCTGTTGTGGATCAGTCATGGGTATATGTGGGATAGCATGATCAATGCAAACCTTACACATGCTCATAGAATGCAATTGTCAAGGATTATGCAGAGTGGCCAGTATAGTCCCCCAGTATGGGCCCTTTGAAGTCTTCCACCCCAGTCTTCACAAGTGTAGCGTCTGCTTGTGCTAAATACAGTTTGTTTGCAGTGACAACCTTGCCTGGGGGTGGGGATGGGATATGGATGTCCAGGGAAAGGTGGGTATGGTCAGATATCAACAATGGTGGTCTACCTCTGGTGTGGAACAGTGAGTACCCATGTTGCAGATGGACAGGTGCAATATGTATTCCCCCATGTGGCTGTGGTGAGTGGTTCTGCCATAGCACATGGACCCACAAATTATAGTGGCTGTAGGGTAATGTTGTAGAGGCCTGAGTAGTTCCCATACACAATATGCCTGTACCTGATGTTAACAACTGAAATGGTGTATGTGAACACCTGCATATCCAGGCACTGTTCCCAGGGAAGCAACGTGTGTGTCCTGGATGTGGGAGGGGTGTTCTGGACTGGTTATGTTGTGTGTTACAGGTCCTGTGGTCATGAAGCATGGTATAGAACATAACCTGCCAGTGCAATGTGCATATCTGACCCTGAAGTAGGTGGCTGCAAATGCATATATATGCTATCCCCCACCTGACAGGTAGTACTAGATGTACATACCTCTGTAGAAATAAAGATGTCAGCACCCTATAAATACTGCAGGTGCAGAACAGATGCCCAGTAATTCGGATAGCGTGCTCTGCTAATGCGTCTCCCTCAAGTTTCATAATATAGTTAGGTAGGAGTTTGAACCATGCAAATGCTCAGTGTGTGTGTGTGTGTGTGTGGGTGAGCAGGGTTGTTGTGTGTGCAAGTCTGTGTGAGGGAAATGTCCTTTTTGGCAACTGGGAAAACACTCTACAGGATGCACATTCCCCTTTCTAAACACTGATGATGTCAGCACCCTATAAGTACAGCAGGAGAAAGGAAACTTCCTAGTAACGCGAATAGCGCACTCCGCTAATGCCTCCGTCTCGAGTGTCATAACATAGTTAGGTAGAGGTTTGAATCTTGCAAATGCCCAGTGTGGGTAGAGGGGTGTTAGTGTGTGTGCAAGTCTGTATGAAAGTAATGTCCCTTTTGGCAACTAGGAGAACACATTACAGGATGCACATTCCCCTTTCTAAACACTGATGATGTGAGCACCCTATAAGTACAGCAGGAGAAGGGAAACCTCCCAGTAATGCAAATAGCGCGCTCTGCTAATGCGTTTCTCTCAAGTGTCATAACATAGCTAGATAGGGGTAAAAATCCTGCAAATGGCAAGTGTGTGTGGGGAAAGGAATGTCCATTTTGGCAACTAGGAGAACACACTACAGGATGCACATTGCCCTTTCTAAACACTGATGATGTGAGCACCCTATAAGTACAGCAGGAGAAGGTAAACCTCCCAGTAATGCGAATAGCACGTTCTGCTAATGCGTCTCTCTCAAGTGTCATAACATAGCTAGATAGGGGTATAAACCCTGCAAATGGCAAGTGTGTGTGTGAGAAAACAGTTCCTTTTGGCAACTACTACAATACACCAGATGCTGCATATTCCTCCAGTAAACACAGGTGATGTCACCACACTATCAGTACAGCCAAACAGGGCTAATTGCCCAGTAATGCCAATAGTGCACTCCGCTACTGGGGGGGGTGGTGGGGAGTAGTAGGGTGTGTGTGAGAAAACAGTTCCTTTTGGCAACTACTACAATACACCAGATGCTGCATATTCCCCCAGTAAACACAGGTAATGTCACCACACTATCAGTACAGCCAAACAGTGCTAATTGCCCAGTAATGCCAGTAGTGCGCTCCGCTACTGGGGGGTGGGGGGTAGTAGGGTGTGTGTGAGAAAACAGTTCCTTTTGGCAACTACTACAATACACCAGGTGCTGCATATTCCCCTAGTAAACACAGGTGATGTCACCACACTATCAGTACAGCCAAACAGGGCTAATTGCCCAGTAATGTCAATAGTGCCCAATGCTACTGGGGGGGGGGGTTAGTAGTGTGTGTGTGAGAAAACAGTTCCTTTTGGCAACTACTACAATACACCAGATGCTGCATATTCCCCCAGTAAACACAGGTGATGTCACCACACTATCAGTACAGCCAAACAGGGCTAATTGCCCAGTAATGCCAATAGTGCGCTCTGCTACTGGGTCTATCACCACTGTCAGAGCACAGATAGGTATGTTTTGGAAACCCACAACTGCCACGTGTGGTTGTGTCACACAAAATGACCATGTGTGGGTTGTTGTTCATAACAATGCATGACATTGCTTAAACCAGCACTGGCAATGCACACATGATGTATATGTGTGACACATACACATATATACCTGTGACCTTCAGTAGTTACCATGTCTGACACGTGCCTCAAGTGGATAAATGGTATTTGCGCTTAGTAGGGTGTGTGTAATTGCAAGTGTGAGAAAACAGTTCCTTTTGGCAACTACTACAATACACCAGATGCTGCATATTCCCCCAGTAAACACAGGTGATGTCACCACACTATCAGTACAGCCAAACAGGGCTAATTGCCCAGTAATGCCAATAGTGCGCTCCGCTACTGGGTCTATCACCACTGTCAGAGCACAGATAGGTATGTTTTGGAAACCCACAACTGCCACGTGTGGTTGTGTCACACAAAATGACCATGTGTGGGTTGTTTTTCATAACAATGCATGACATTGCTTAAACCAGCACTGGCAATGCACACATGATGTATGTGTGTGACACATACACATATATACCTGTGACCTTCAGTAGTTACCATGTCTGACATGTGCCTCAAGTGGATAAATGGTATTTGCGGGTAGTAGGGTGTGTGTAATTGCAAGTGTGAGAAAACAGTTCCTTTTGGCAACTACTACAATACACCAGATGCTGCATATTCCCCCAGTAAACACAGGTGATGTCACCACACTATCAGTACAGCCAAACAGGGCTAATTGCCCAGTAATGCCAATAGTGCGCTCCGCTACTGGGTCTATCACCACTGTCAGAGCACAGATAGGTATGTTTTGGAAACCCACAACTGCCACATGTGGTTGTGTCACACAAAATGACCATGTGTGGGTTGTTGTTCATAACAATGCATGACATTGCTTAAACCAGCGCTGGCAATGCACACATGATGTATGTGTGTGACACATACACATATATACCTGTGACCTTCAGTAGTTACCATGTCTGACATGTGCCTCAAGTGGATAAATGGTATTTGCAATGCATAACATTATGACTGTGTCTTACTGTGCAGGGGCCGCATGTGGTATGTGTATATACAGTGTGAGTTGTATATGGTATCATCCTAACAGCAGGGGATACACATCTGGCCTGGGCCATATAGTCTACATGTAGTCGATGAACAGGTGCTGCATGTTCCCACCTGTTGTGGGAGTGGTAACATGTTGTTCCACTGCAATTCAGTGACTACATGCTGGGAACCTTTCAGCTAGTGTGTTGTAGCTACAGTAATGCTCACACACAATGTTCGGCTGGATGCAGTCCAGCCATATAAAGACATATCTAGACACTGTCATATTCCCAGTGTTGTTAGGGAGGACAGGTGGGTTTCCTGTGTATGGGAGGGTTGTGTGTGCCAGGCTATGAACCAGAAGGCAGTCCATCACACTGTTAGCTGCTCATGGATAGGCCCTGATGCTTTGTGCTGTGCCAACAACCTGGAGGTGTGTGTATCTGTGGTGCCTTGAGATACCACCCCCCTGTTCATGTGTGCTACATGTGTAGGGGACGACATGCATGGTATGAGGTATAACCTGGCAGTGATGGGTTGCACCTGTGAGCCGTGAATCAGGAATCTGTTACTGCACAGATATTGCAGTTTACCGTGCTGAGGACAGTGTCCAGTGCATGCATCTTGCGGTGTACACTGCTGGTGTTGTGTAGCATTACTGTTAGTGTCCTATCCCGTGTGATACCCATGGAAGTGGCTATGTAATCCGTGTCCGGCAGCAAAAGGCACTATGTGTGTATCAAGGGGCTTTGCCAATATACAATGTCCCATGGGTGTCACGTGCAAGCTGCCCCTCGCAAATCATTGTGGCTTCCCTAGCATGTAAGCACACGCTGACAGCCATTGGATACCCTATGAATGACATTGGAGATTGAGCAGAATGTAGACATAGAACACCCTTCCTACATATTGTGGTAGCATACCTGGTGAGGGTATGATGGCAACCAAGGTCAGGCTCATACTGGCCCATGCCACATGCTGAGAGAGCCCTTCTATGTTCCCTATCATGTAGTCCAGGGAGGTACATCTCAGGTCATCCATAGTGGCATGGACAATGACTGAGTCATATGTGTCCATGCCTCTGACTGGCCTGTATGCATGTGTTTTGTGGTGGCCATAGTGCCCCATGGGCATATCACTGTGACCTTCAACATGTGCAGCCTGTTGAGCGGGACCCCACTGCAGCGGCCAAGAGAGGTACCTGACACATCTGTAGCAGGTGTGTTGTGTAGCCTTACAGGCTGTGAGTGTGTGGCACATGGGATGTGTGTGCCATGTGTGGCATGTGCTCTGTTCTGACTTAACGTATGCCTGTGTGCCAGCTGTGGAGGTGTGTGATGCTCAGGCAGGATGCTATTCTGAGTCTCCAAGTATGCCCCAGTGTGTTCGGATTGCTGTCAGTGCAGGTCTATGTCAGACAGGTATTGTAGTCACTGTAGTATGTCATGCCACCTGACAGGGTATGGCAGTACTGGGTTCAGAGTGCTCAGTCCCCAGATTGGCTATGTGGTGGCATCTCACACATGTGTTGTACGTTCCTGGCCAGGGGAGAGGGTTGACTGCATAGATGTGGCAGCTGTGACATTGCCACATGACTCACATAAACCACAACTGGACCATAGAGGTGATTCACAAGTTACCTTTGCACATGCTACCATAGTAGTGTGATTGCCATGGTGATTACCAACACATAGGGCCAATGGGGAACAACATACTGAAGGTGAGTATGTGTGGGTGTACTGCTACTGATTTCATAGCGCTGGCATATATGACTGCACACGTGGGTAAATGCCAGGTAAGTCATATGCAACGTGTCACAGGCAACGTACATGCGAACAGGACAGACAGTGACGTTCTGTCAGGTGGAAAATTGACATACATATAGTACGCTATGCAGATGTCACTAGGAATCCACAGAAGCTCTGTAAATATGCATTGCAGGTGGAATCAGTGTTCCAGGGAACCTCAAGCAAACATGCATGCAAACAAAGCTACAGTAAGCAGGGCTGGAAGTAGTCCATTGTACAACAAAGAAGGGGTAACACTTCCAGTAGGTAACAGTGCAAATATGCAGGCACTATCAACATGTACCCAGGAATGCACAGCTCAGATGTCCATGGTAGAACTGATATTATTTCATATTTAATTGTAATTTAAATTAAATAGGTACTGCACACATATCAACATGCACAAACATCCACATTGCATAGTCGTTGTGGGCAACATGCCACCACTGGTGTTCTTGTCCATCATTGCGTATCACTACTTGCATTAGCTTCTCCCCTGTGCTACCTATGTATGTGGCTATCTGTTGACATCCTTACCACCGGTATGCAATAATGTGCAGCTGTTACACTATGGTACTTACTATGGGTGTAGATAACAATTCAGGACAGTCATACAGTTACTGCATCAGGCATGCTGGGATATACACACAATCATATTAGCACACTGTACTGTTACCAACATGATACTAGTAATACACTTCTATGTAGTCACCCTGTGCATCAGCAACATGTTTACCTGTTCCTGCACTGATGTTGGAGATTGCAGGAGGTGGCACAGTTTCATCATATGCACAGGGTGTGAATTAGGTATGCCTGAGTCTGCCACTGATACCACCAATTGACATGTATGTGTATGTGTGTTGGTGAGGGACAGCAGTACAGGGTGGGGCACTGTTGGTGCAGTGTGTGCATGTATGTGGTAGCCCTAGGTGTTAACATTTCGCATGTGTGTATGCATGCACACAGTTCCACCTCATGGCTGCCATACACTGGAGTTTGTGGACAGCCACAGACTGCACCTAGCAGGTCATACAGATCAGTGTCTGTGGGCACGGACACGGTACCTGTGCCTGGCAGGGGTGCTACGGACCATATCCGGTACTAAGCCAGACTGGGTACTGTCATCAGAAGCGGGAGTTTGTTGAGTGGACACAGGTCCCCATTGGGACTGTCCAGAGCCACGTGCACGTGGTCTCCTGGGGCGGTCTGATGACAGCACAGACCCAGCATTGCTGGGGCTGCTGCTGCTGGCACTATGGGGGCGTCCGCGGGCCTGTTGTCGTCCGCACTAACTGCCAGCTGCTGCTGTTGCTGGCATACGGCCACGTCGACGCCACAACCATCCACCATTGCCCTGGCTCATGGACATGTGGTTGTGGAACTGCTGTAATATGTCCCCACAACGTATGTCTATGACATCAGTGAAATTACGGATAGCATCAGCAATGTCACGCATACTGCCAGTCATGGATGTGCTACATGATCTCAGCTCCCTCAGACCCTGTCTGATGTATCTTTCCATACGTGACTGTGCCTGCATGACAGCCCGAAACATAGCTGAGATTGACAGACCTCTTTGGGCACATCTACCAGAGGCAGTACACCCACGGATACTCCCACGGGAACCCATGGGCAACTGTCTGTGTGGTACCATCTCAGGACCCTGCCCATGGCTGCTGTGTGGGGAAGCATGTGACACAGATACCACTTTACCCTGGTCAATGCCCACTGTATCCTGTCCATCACCTAGGGACAATGGTGACATAGGATGTACTGGCAGGATGACTGTGCGCAATGATGGGGTTGACAGCTGTGTACTTTCAAGTGGCTGACCAATGACGGACCCTGACACACCTTCCTGTGCCATTACACAGATATCATCATTATCAGTACCTGTGGCACCAGATTCAGGTTCCCTGCTGCAGGACACCAGAGCAGCACCAAAACCTGTGGGAGCAATACAGGAAACACAGTTTACAATGTCTACACAATGTTACCAGTGATGCACACATGCACACATGCACACATGCACACATGCACACGTGGACACATGCACATGTGGACACGTGCACACATGGACACGTGCACACATGCACACATGCACACATGCACACCTGCACACGTGGACACAGGCACACATGCACACATGCACACACGCACACATGCACACTCACAAATGCACACGTGGACACACGCACACATGCACACCCCGCAGTATACACACAGAGCGCTACTGAGTTACACTATTATTACTAGCACTATCAGGACTATTATAGGTATTGTTAAAACACACTCACCAGCATGGATGGGCTGCCTTGCTGTAACACCGGAGGGACCTGCAGAAATGAGGGGATTAATGTCAGTGGGTACAACTGTGCCATTGATACTGTGTATGATACAGTTCAGTAGTACACCAGTTGCCTTTCACATGTCATTTGCTGATATTGGCAATATCACACCTGCACAATTACATACTATGTTGACAGCTACATACCAAGGACACACCTTACACATGCATAAACTAACTGTGTACAGAACAGTCAAGTGTACATATGGCATATTACCTGCACACTCCATGTCGTGTTGCTGTGTGGATCCAGCCTCCATCATAATGCAGGTGTGTTGCTGTTGATGTTCCTGGGCTGAAGCCACAACACTTAGGCGTAGCCCCTCCAGTCTGGTGAGGTGGGGATGTGTGGCCACCCCACCTCCTGTGGCGACCTGTTGCCTGTGGATATCCGACGCACGCTGATGGACATTTCTGATTAAATCACTGCAGTGATGTCGTACCTGCTCATATGTCCTATTATGTGTGCCAATGTCATTTACCCTACGGACAAGGTCTTGCCACAGTGCAGCCCTCTCCTGCTGATTCTGGCTGGTGCGGGAAAACAGTATGCCATAATCCCGCACCAGGCTCTGGTGTATCTCTTCATCTTCTGCAGCAGAGTAGGCAGGATTTCGCTGACGCGCCATGTCCCTGAAAGAGAACACAAACAGGATATCAGCAAACTATGTCTGCAAAATATGGCACACATACTATACATGATACTCAACTGTAGTGATATACTACTACTCCCATATGTAGCACGTGTGTGTATCTTGGTGGATACACATGTACATGGCCAGATATCAGTGCTCAGCCAACACCTGTGCAACAATACCTGCCACATTCCATAAAACATAGTACCAAGCCCCATCGGTCAGCACACTGAGACAGGTCCAATGCACAACCTCACTCTGGGGGTTCATACCAAGGTACTGTATGTGGAATGCCATCCACTAGTGCGATCTGGACACAAAATAATCAGCCTGGATATACGTATCCCACCACCACCACCAGCACAGTAGACTACTTTGATATATATGTGAATAGACAGATTTTCACTTGTTAGGACTGACATGGTATCCATGCAGCCCACTGGGCCAGTGGAAGCCACAACCCACAATGCTGACCCCTTTGCAAATGCTTCCCACGGACATCCCAAAGAATGCATGAACATGCACACACAATTCTAACCTAGACCCTATGCACAAAGGTTAAGCATCCTGTCTGGTGGACCCCAGCCAAAGACAATTTGTATAACGATAGAAGGAGGCTACCGCAGGACAGAGCAGATTCACATAAAGGGAAGGCATCTGTGGTCGGCACTGGTAATAAGCTACGTTCTCTCATAACAACATCCAAGGCCAACTCTGAGAGGGAAATGGCCACGGACACTATAGATAACCACAAGGCCTTCTTCAGTTTTGTTAGACACATGGACCAAAAGCCTCAGATATGCTCTGAGTTACTACACACCTACTTAACATTCACTGAACCCACAGATATTGGCAACAGTCTGGCAGACAGGTTCAGTGCAAATATCCCCCTCCCTCTCCCCCAAACTTAGAAATACTTATCACAGCTGAATGTAACCTCCCTATCATCTCAGATGTCCAGGTGAGGGCCGCCCTCAGCAAAGCAGAACACACAGCATCAATGTGACCTGATGGTATCCCTGGATGTGTGCTACGTGAACTCCAAGAGGAGATACAACTGCATATAAAACTGATATTTAACCTTGGCCTTACTACGGGATATGTACCTGAACACTGGCATACAGCAACAGTGGTCCCACTCCACAAAGGAGGCACCTCTACCAGCCCTGGGAACTACCGCCCCATAAGCTTTACCAGCCTGGTCTGCAAAGCTATGGAATGATTCATTATGGGACTCATATACAGCGATATTGGGTACCTGCAGACACTTGATCCCACCCAGTTTGCCTTTGTGAAGGGCTGATCCTTCCTTTTGAACCTGGTTGACCTTTTCAAAACAGTCACTACAGCCATTGATGTGGGCAATGCAGTCCATACAGCCTACCTGGACTTGCCTAAGGCCTTCAACACAGTACTCCACTCAGGCATCATAGACAAGCTCATCAGCTTACATGTTAATACATATGTCACATGATGGGTTGCACACTGGTTGAACAACAGAATCCATAAAATCAATATTGCGGGAGCCATGTCAGACTCAAAGCCAGTCACATGTGGTATCCCACAGGGCTCTGTCCTAGGACCCCTCTTGTTTGGCATTTACTTCTCAGATGTGGAAGCAAACATGTGCGGGTTGTGGATGACACCATTCCCAGATGACTGCGAACTAAGCGCCATAGTCGTTACAGCAGTTGACAAACACATCCTACAGACAGGCCTCACTGAAACGGACAACTGGCGCCAGAATCATGGCCTAACACTGAATGACATGTAATGTATAGTCATCCCCTTTGGGTAAAACTACGTGCACACAACTTATCACATAGACATACATATAGATACAGACCAATCACACATATGGAGGGTTCACAGTATGTAGACTATTTACTTGTTACTTTACATTACCTGTGTTTGTCGTAGCTGGTTGCGTTACTGTTAGTATAGCTTCCTGCTGCTGCTAGCCCAGCTTGATACTGACACTGATGACAGCTTCAACTTAGTTTGTCTTACGTGTGGTTTTTGTTTGTGTTCTTATTTTCTTTTTTTCTTTCTTTTTTTCTTTATTTCTCTCTCTCTCTCTCTCTCTCTGCCTCCAGACGGTGCAATGAAAGTATTGCATGTGTGGAGTGGGAGTACAGAATGCTTTTGTAGGTATCTGCATAAGTCCATGTGATGGCCTCTGCACCAATTGTAAGCCAGCATTTGCTAATTGCATGCAGCCAGTTGTGTACTGATTGCAGTTCTCACTGTGATTTCAGGACAGTGCTATAAAAGGGTATGTGAGATAGGTGTTGCCCTTTCAGATTGTAAGGGCGGGGACCATGCTGGTATGCTGTGGACACTGTTCTGTGAGTGTAAAGGTTAGTATCTCTCTCATGATTCAGGCTGTGTTGTAAATTCACATTTCTCCATTCATCTCTCCTGTTTCCTGTACTAAGTGTGTATGTACACTGACACCTACAACTATATATATATATATATATATATATATATAGATATATGTATACATATATTCATATATGCATAATAACTGACATTATTACCTACTAGCTACCAACTAGCATGGTTGTTTCTGTTCACACACTACTATTATAGAAATCCACTAGATTTGACAGTAAATATACATGACATGCTTTGTGTACTACACATCCTATATTCCCTTTACATTCATTCCTACTATTACAAGATATATTTATTGCAGCACAATGCTTTTATATAACAGTCATGGCTTAGTGGTAAGTATGCAGACTACTGTTTTCAAGGTCCTGGGTTCGGGACTGACAGTGGGATTTTATTTTGCTTTTGAACTGACTACAGGACCTGTCAATCAGAGTGACTAAGGCACTTTTAAGCAGTTGTAACCGGGTTAGCGCTGGTTTGCATGGAGCTCCCGCATGCGCACTGGCGTTCAGCTCCACGCACACCCGCTTACAACCGCTTAACAGTGCTTACTCTGGTGCACACCCGTGCTATTTTCTTTGAAAGAAATGAAAATGGGGAGACAGGAAAGTGGTGAAAAAGGGGTCACAAAGAGGGTAAGACAGTAGTGAAACAAGCTTGGGTTTTGCAGGAGGGATGTAGGTAAGGCCCATAGCTGCCCATTTCTTCATCAGCAACAGCTGTGCATATGTTTGTAATTTGGTGTGACATTTGAAACCTTCCACCCTGAGAGAGGTGTCAGGACAACAATAATACTTGTTGTACAGCCAATTGTAATTGATAGTTTCCATGTCCAGCAGACATGTGTGCGGAATGGGCAGCTATATATGGGGCGTAATTTTTTTGTGGGTACAGAGTGCCCTTTTTTTTTTTTTTCAGGTGAGAGTGGTATGTCAGGTAAAGGAAGTCAGTATAGCTGGGGAGGTAGGTTGGGTAGGTCAACAGACAAGACAAACAAGACGCATACAGGGGCGGTGTATGACATGTGTGGGGGGTTACACAATTGACGGGGATGGATGTTTGGATATCCAGAGCCCATGAGCTCACAGATGGCAACAGTGGAACTGATATCCCCACCCATGGGCAGTTGCCACTGTTCCTTCACTGCCCAGGACAAGGCTGTGCTGGGGGCTGTGTAGGCCGGGCAACAGGCATGCCCGTAAGTTGTGCCACCTGTGTCTCAAGCTGGCGTAGGGGCCCAAGAACAGATTCCCAGATCTCCCTACGCTCCACAGTCCGGACGCTATGGAGGGTGAGTGGTGGTTCTCCTCCGGCCACACTTGCAGATGGGGGACGAGCCCCATCCCCTGCAGTGCTTCCACCCACAGGTGGCACAGGGCCACCGGAGGAGGGTCCAGACTGGGCACTGCTGCCAGGTGCACTCGCCAGCTGAGGTGGGAGAGGTGGGTCCTCTGGAACCCGCCTTCTCTGTCGTCCTATGTTTTGCATTATGTCATGACAGTTTGGGTTAGTAACATACAATACCATTCACAATTAGTTGTAACAGCATGCATTAGTATTCCCATTAACCAAACACCCAGATATTCACACCATTGAACAGCAAGCATAACACATGCATAATTTGAACAGCAATACACAGTCCAACAACATGCAGGGTTGATTGATGGCAACAGGCCATCAGGTTTGGATGTATGAACAGGGCAGATGCATCAATGTACATGCAAATATGTATGACCCAACAGGACAAATGTCCAGGGGTGTTAATTGTGATTGCACATACCAATTTCACGTGGAATGGATTATATGTGGTTACAGGGTAGGGTGAAGAAAATATAATTAACACCTTCAAATACCAATACATATGCTGCACATTTCTAATAGCTGCAGATATATACACACTACTGTTCTACCTACAGTTTCCTATGTGATAACTACTTCAAGTTGATGATAGGACTGTTACTGCTACATCAATATACATTTTATTGTTATTCATACACGTTCATATCTGGCTTTGTTCAGCTACATCATCCTGCTACATTTGCTTTATATAGCTATAGACAACTGCGGATGTTTGGTATTTCAGACAATCATACTATCTGCATATTGCAGACTGAAAGCAACATATCCAGATTTTGGGATACACATTCCAGCTGCAGCAACATTTTGAACACATTTTGCAGTTTGGTTCTGCTTGTCACGTTCAATTCATTCTGTACTGACTGCAGTATACTTTATTCAGGGGTTATTACTACTTTATTGGTGGATTCGTAACTCTTTCTCACACTCTCTCACTTGTTTTAATTTTATAATTCAGGATGGCACTTACTTCTAGGCTTTATTGACATGTTTTACCTGTAGTTATTACAATCCTTTCCAACAGTCTCACTTCTGTCATGTTTCAGTATTTCAACAGGGCTATATTTCACACATGTGATTTGCTCATCTTCTGCAGCTGTACTTTTCAGCCTGCTGCAGGTTGTGTACTATTATATTACAGGTAGGCATCTTTATTTCAGACTTTATTTCAGACATTTTCATTTTTCTGTTTGGATTACAGACTGCAACACACTTTTGTAATCAAGCAATACTTGCAAATACTCTTACACTGTTACTTGCACATTTTATTACTTAGTGACTACACTGCACTCTTTTGCTAGCTGTCATACTTTTATATTTCTTTACAGTTACAGGGAGAGGATTACTGACCTGCCTGGTGGCGCAACCGCACCAGCCTATCGCCATAGGCTCTGCGGTTCGCAGAACGGACATCTGCAGCTGTAATATAAATAAAGTAATATTGGAATACACATCTCCATAATATCAGCTAGGTTAATTTCTTACATACATAATTAAATGTAACTTACTCAGTAGTGGGGCGTTGGGCATTTGCCGGGCCTCCTGGATCCAAAGGTTCAGTTAGTCCTGCTTACGTCTCTTCAGGTCCGCATGGTGGTGACAGACCTGCTCACCAGTCCTAGGAATCCCTGTGGCACTGGTGAGATCATGAGCCAACCGGTCCCACGCCTCAGCCCTATATGCTCCCCACAGGACCTGGCCCTGCATGAGTTGGTCCTCATGATTGTGGACAAAGAGCCAAACCATATATCTGGACTCCTCAACACCCCACCTCTGTGCTCGGAAGCAAATACCCTCACCTACTCCTGACATTCTGGCTGCAGGTTAGTTCTACAATTGGTTATGCTGTGTATTCCCGCCTATGGGGCTTATATATGCCGTTTTTCCCGCACTTATCTGTGATTGGCCATTTTGGAATTGTATCAGCTTCACAAAACCTGCTTTTTCATGCTCCTCTTTCTATTCATTCCTATATATTTGCTATTACTGCATTTCTAAGTACAGCTGTCATGGCTTAGTGGTTCAGTACCTTGACTATGGTGCATGGTATCCTGGGTTCGAACCTGGCCACTGCTTTTTATATTTTATGACTGTCTAGACAGGCTAGGGGATGTGTCTGTGTAAAGTCAGTTTTGTTACAGCTTGCTCAACGTTGCCCGTCGGTTAGCTTGTTGGCGCGGTGTGCAGCTCCGCGCAAACAGGTTACGCTGGTTTACGCTTCATTTGGCTGTCAGCACACATATTACGCTCAGCTCAGCTAGGGGCACACAGTTTCAGCGTGTTAAAACACAGCTCACCTACGGGCACTCATTTTGCACCTGTTGAACCATTGCTCACCTACGGGCACTCATTTTGCACCTGTTAAACCACTGCTCACCTTGCACTCAACTTGTTAAACTATAGCTCAGCTATGGGCACATCTGGCATTTTTTTATTATTTTGTTATCTCACATTTCTTCAAAATAAATGGCCTATTTCATTACATTTTACATAAAATATAGTTTTATATGTGTACATATATGTCAGGGTCTTGTTTCATGCTTATTTCACTAAAAATAAAAATTGATGTTGTGGGGGCTCGAACCATGACTGCCTGCTTTTCAGCCGACATCTCTACCGCTACGTTATTGCTTTTTGGCTTACTTTGCATAGTTAGTTCTTATATGCTTTTCCACTTACTGCTAACTGTGGCTGAGCTACGGGCATGCCTGCGCAAACGAGCGCACTCACGGGCAAACATCTTTACAGTTAAAAAAAATATATCACATGTTCATTTATATAATTTTATGTTCATAGTCTGTAGGGGCATGTGTTGTGTTGTGTTTATTCACATTTCCATGTACTCTGTCGTGTGGGTTTACTTTGGGCACTTTTACTCTTCTGGGGGCATGTCCGCTTGCAGGGCTCGGCCTACGGACATGCCCCCTACTGTCTTCCACAGACCGTGTTAGCCTTAGGTGTGATTCAGCATGCCCTCATGCATATGCATGACATGCTGACGTCACACCGTTTAACTGCAGCCTCCGTGTAAGCCTTGTATCTCTTACATGGAGGCTTTGTGAATCCTGCCCATGATTTTTGACATAGAAAAAGATGTGCACTTGTTTAAGTACTCTCCAAACTACTGTAACTCCATTGTATGGGAATGACTGTGTATAAGTCTTTAACATCAATACTTAGGAAAATTGCTTCCTTACAAAAAGGGATTTTACTAACCACCCACAAAAAATCCCATAAATCTTTAGAGATTTGTGGAATATTTTAGCTCATCTTTTAACATGATGTCCACGTGTTTTGCAATAAAATGAATTTTGGAACACTTGGCATCAATAATGGGTCTCTGGGTGGTTGTAAATAGATTTATGTATCTTATGGATACCAAATCTATTCAGAAACAAAGGTCTATTATTAACCATAAAGTGGTAACCCTCACTCTTCAGTTGACCTCGTAACAATATGTCCTCCAATTGTAAATCAATTCCAGAGTAGGCCACATATAACTTAGTAAGTGGTACTTCTTCAGATGTATCATTCATTAATACAACATTCGTATGATAAGAATAATCCATGGCATCCATAACAATCATCCCTCCCTCTTATTGGGTTTCATTACCCTCACATTACAATCATTACAAATCTCCTTCAATAAATTATTTTCAATGATTGATAAATTGTGAAGGTTAGACCTATGTGAGGTCTTTAATAAACACCTAAAGTCCAGGTCACAAACATTTTCAAAAACTTGCAATACATGGTGGAGGGGGGATAGAAGATACTAGGCCTTCTGGATCCAGTGACTAGTCAAGCTCTTCTATCTCTGTCAAGCCATAAAACAAAATTAAGTTCCCAAAGGTACAATTTCAAGTTAATAAGTACATCAGACACAACAGCCCTTCTTGCTGGTACAAAAATCATACCTTTTGATAAGACATCCTCATGTTCAGTCTGAATAACAGCTGAAGAAAAAATGTAAATTTTAAAATGAAAATGATCTTAGTTGCCTCCTCTTATCATAGGATCATAGGATCCTAGGAGGTTACTAGGTTATTAGCCCTGAGGCCTTTATAAGCCAAGCCAAGAGTTTAGCCCATGTTTAGACAAGTCAGCACCCAAAGCCCTGTCCAGCAGGGACACAGGTGGAATCCCAGGGGTGTATTTTCCATTTTCCATCCAGTTATCCAGGTTGTGCTTAAAAAGGGATAATGAGGTACTCTGCTTGACATGGAGAGGGAGTCTATTCCACAGATGAGGGAGTCTCTAGGACACAAATCTGTCCCAAGAACAAGTACAATTGATATCACAGGCCAGGTTGCGTTCATGCATATGGGTTGCTCGATTGGAGCTTGACTTATGGATATGCAGCAGTCCCATCAAGACGGGGTCTGAGATTGCTTTGAATGCCAGACAGAGATCACCTCTGAGGAGTCTATATGAAACTGAGTAGAGGGACAGGGCTTTTAGCCTATCTGTGTAGGGTAGATGTTTGAGGTCCTGGATTTTCCTGCTGAGGAACCACTATGGTCTCTCCAGTTGTTGCATGTGCTTTGTGAGGTACATGCCAAAGCAGGTGTTATACTCAATAATTGGCCTTATAAGTGAAGAATACATGGATGTTATGACCTCTTTGTCCCTGGATGAGATATCCCTACTTATGAGGTGGGCCATGTAGAAAGCTTTCCATACAACGGAAGCAACATGGTGGTCAAAAGTCAGGTTGCTATCAACCTGGGTGCCCAAATCCCTCACTAGTGATTGTGTATTTAGGACATCGTTCTTAATGTGATAATATGTGGGGATATCACTCTCCCCAAAGGGGATGATGATGCATTTTTTGGCATTCAGCTTGAGGCCATGTTTCTGGCACCAGTCATTTGTTTGGTGAGACCCTCTTGGAGGACATCCACATCACTTGGGGACTTGATGACTGCACCCAGCTTACAGACATCTGCATACTTGGTCAGCCATAGCCCACTGGTTTTGGTCTGCACCTCAGTGAAGTATATCCCGAATAACAGAGGGCCCAAGACTGATCGCTGGGGACACTGCTCATTACAGGTCTACTGCTTGAGGTGGCTTCCCCTATTTTGATTAGGTGAGTTTTATCACTGAGCCAGTTTGCTACCCATCTGATAACATATGATTGATACTTAGTTGAGAGAGTTTATCTACAATGCCCAAGTGGGGAATTGTGTCAAAGGCTTTGGCCAGGTCTAGGCAAGTGGTGTGCACCGTCTTCCCCTCGTCCATGGCTTTGGTGACTATCTCAAAGAAGTCAACTGGATTTAACAGACATGACCTCCCCTTGATAAAACCAAACTGTGTGAGGTTGAGTGTTTGAATGTTGCCAATGTCCCTGTTAATGTGGTCCATGATAATCCATTCCATGGCCTTGCAGATCAGGCTAGTTAGGCTGATGGGTCTATAATTTCCTGGATCGGAGGATGCTCCACCTGTGTGTAAGGAAATGACAGTGGTTTCCCTCCACTCGGCTGGGACAAAGCCTGTACTCAGGCTTTGGCTGAACAGGGTGCCTAATGGTGCTACAAGTTCATGCCTGACTTCATTTAGGATGCAGCCTGGGATGTTATCAGGTCCCGTGGAGGCTGTATTTTTTGCCTTTGAGAGGGAGTGATGTTCTGTTCTCTAGACATAAGGGGTGGGGGGCAGGTACCAGGGATGTCCTTATTTACTGATGGGTGGACAGAAGGGAGAAGTTTTTGCTGAATCTGTCAGCCAGTAGATTGGCTATATCTACAGCATTTGTGCATGTGCTGTCCTTGACCACCAGTTCTGAACAGATCTGGGTGCTTTCTTTGAGATTGCAAACATATGTTAAGAGGCCCTATGATTGTCTCTAGTAGATGTGACCAATTTGGACTCGAAGTTGGCTTTAGAGGATTTCACTAGTGCTCTTATTTGCTTGTTCAAGCAAAGGAGATATTGTGCCCAATTGGGCACCTGCTCCTTCTTGGTCCTGGGCAGCACTTTTTTTTCCTTTTGTTATACAATTTGTTTATTGCAGATGTCCACCAGACAGGTTTACTCTTCCTTGCGGAGGATGATTTTGTCCTGTCAGATATTCCTGATTCCATGCATCTATATAAATCCTCATATAGTACTTTGGTGTAGATTCGAACATTGGTGCCAGTTCCTACAGTGGGGGAGGGGGCTGTGAAGCTCTTTATACCATCCCTCTGGAGGTTGTAATTAGCTTTGGGGAAGTTTATTTGTTTGACCCCAGTTGGGGAAGGGGGGGTCAAGGAAGATGGTGCTTCAAAAGTGATCACTTTATGGTTGGATCTTACCAGAGAGGATGATACTGTAGGCGTGCTGCAGTGGTCACTCATGTTGGTTAATACCATGTCCAAGATATTTTCCACTTCTTTTGGGGTTATTGACTAGCTGTTTTAAGGCATTTGCATTGATAAAATTGAGGAATATCTTGGCATTTGTGTTCTGGCATGAGTAGTTTTTCCAGTCTATGGTTGGGTAATTAAAGTCACCCAGGATCAGGGAAAAGGGTTAAATCTTGATAGATTTGAAGAGGTGCAGGTAGGTTGAGTGGGAATCTTGAGTCAAATTTGGTGGCCTGTTGCTACCAGTAATTTGAATAGAGATCTTGTCAGCTGTTAACTGTATCTGGAGTGTCTCGTGTGCGTCATACTGTTTGACCTGCCTGGAGGTGTGTGTGTCTTTAATATATATTGAAACTGCACCTCCATTGGCTTTGCTGCCCACAGTTTGGGTTCTGAATGTATGATAGGATGAGTAACCAGGTAAGGCTGGGGTGCTCTCCACAGCTTTGAACCAGGTTTCTGTGACTGCACAAATGTCAGCATCTTCCAGGGTGAAGAATGCTTGCAATGAGTGTAGTTTCATGTTTAGAATCCTAGTGTTTAGCAGCATGATGTGTTTTGTTGAAATTTTTATGTTGGTAGTATTGCCTTCATGACTTTTTCTAAAAAAGGCACTATGGGAGAGGCAAGGGCCTTTGTCAGAAGCCTGAAGCCCAAGTGAGACAGATGCAGGGCCATCTCTAGCAAAGTATCATGGTCTGTTGATCATATCTTCCCATGCTGTCAGGTAGTGTATCCCCGTGGAATGACACAAGAAACAAAGTAAATTGTTAAAGTCTATCATTTTTTTGTTTGTATTGTATTGTTTGTATTGAAGCATCATTCTGGGTTACAGTAAAATGCTGCTTAAGGCTAGGGACATACATGCCTGGGACACATATTCAGTGAGCTCAATCATGTCTTTCTTCATATAGTCTAGGGAGGTATGTCTCAAGTCATTCACACCAACATGGACTATGACAGAGTCTTAGCAGTACCTGTTGTTGAGAGACTTTAGTGCATATGTGATATGGTGGATTCTGGTACCTGAAAAACAACTAACTGTGACTTTTTCCTTATACAGCCTGGTGAGAGGCACATCTGTGTATCTCACAATGGAGTCTCCTATGTCTAATATGTTGAGTTTATGGTTAGGCCTTAGTGGTTGTGAAACACTGGTGTGTGGACTATGCATGGTATGTCATGTGGGGGGTTGTGGAGTTCTCATGTGTTTTTGCCTCTGAGGTCTCCTTTGTGTAGGTTTGTTTTTGTTGAGAACCTCTACATATGTGGGTGTGTGTTGTGTAGTTTTGGGTGGTGTTTGAGGTGTATTGATTGTGTTGACAACCTTCTCAGTGCCAGATATACTGCCTTGTGAGGGAGAGAACACAGACTCTAGCTTCGTTATGTAACTGCATATCTCACAATTGTGTTCCTAGATTGTAGTAGTAGCTGGTTGTCCGCCATGTACATGAGGCAGTTGCAACACTGTCTCAGGATGCCCATATCAATCAGTTGGCAGGAGAAATAATAGGAAATTGTCCATCCATAATTGTCAGAATCTGAGAGAGAGAGGCCAGGGAGAGGTAAGGGGTAGGCCTAAAGCCCAGGTGCTTAAACCAAAACTAAGAGGCTTAGAATAACACTTAAAATTTAAATAGGCTAAAAACAAGCAGTAATAAATGCAGCAGAGAAGATGCAATTGAACACTTTAGAGAACAAGCAGCAGAAAAACAAAGATGAAGTAATAGAGTGGGTATTCCAAGCATTTTTTCTAATAGCCTTTCATTTTGATGACAATTTATCCACGAGGGATTTGATGGAAAAGGTGCTCCATGCTACATCTACCTACGGTGAATTTAACAGGTCTATACTAAAAGACCGAAGAGGTGTTTCAGCAAACACCTCTTGGTCAACATATAATGATCGAATGCACCAAAGCGCGAATGCTCAAAACAGTGATTTCTTTCCCTGGGAAAGAAATCGCTTGGTCATTTCCATGTGTTTGCCCCTTTTCTCACTGTAGTGCGATCTTGGAGTTGGTATATTTAGTTAGGGGGGGTGTGGGGGAGGGTGAAGCCCCCCATGTTGTTATGTTTTAAAGTGTGTGTGTGTGTGTGTGTGTGTGTGTGTGTGTGTGTGTGTGTGTGTGTGTGTGTGTGTGTGTGTGTGTGTGTGTTTGTGCTAGCGGTTTCTTTCTTTTCTCGTCTGTGTGGAACTTTTAGTATGCAGAGGAAAAAGACAACAATCCAAAACAAAAATGCACATTGCAGTCAAACAAGAGAGCATAAATTTGCCTTTTCCACATCACAGTCTATTCTACAGCCAAAGTAGTTTGAATGAGCTTTCCTCAAGAAAACATGAAATGTCTTTGTTACTCCTTAATAAAATAGTTTCAAGCTTCAGCCTCTATTCACAGATACTTAACCTTGCCTATCTCCTATGGAACATAAACAGATAAAGCTTTGCTTTCTCTTCTAACCAAGACATTTTACTATGCAAAGAAAAATGACTTGGGCATACTACGTCAACATAATCAATACAAATCAAAAAAGTAGCAACTCCCACACTGTAGCCCCTTTTATATCAGAGACTGGCCAAATGAACTATCGCAAGGAAACCTTGCATGATTTCTCCCTTAAATAACATACTAGTCTCCAGTTCCTCCCACATTTCATAGATAATTAACCACTATTATCACCTGTGATTCACCAAAAAACAACTACTCCCCACCAGAACTATTAATATGCAACGAAAAAAGAAATTAATACACTGCAATAAAAATATGCACTGCACTCAAACAAGAAAACAATATAAGGAACACAACCAAAAAATGTACCTTTCCCTCAAGGATCTCTATTCTATGTCGGTGTCTGTTTGGGTGACCTTTTTCATGGTTATGTGGGAATGCATTTATTTTTGACTTTCTATCATGTTAAATCATTATTGATGATTATGGGTTAGTAAAGAATTGTTTTTGTCTAGAGATGTTTAATATACTTTAAGTGTTCATTATTCTTGCATGGATTAAGAGATTAGGCTGGGTGTTGAATCATTTTAGTTTGGGCTGGACTGTGGTGGCTACCTGTTGAATTTGTTTGGATCATTATATGAGGTATTGTATTGTTTTATCTATTATTATTTTTTTTAATTATATAAAAGTCATATTGTATAATTCTGTGGCTATGCATGAATGTCATTTTTTGTTGGGGGGATGAATTCAGTGACCATCAGAGGTTGATACTAGAGTGCAACAATTAATGGCTATATTGATATTAGAAGATGGATTTAGTAGAGTCACTGTGCTAGACATCGCTTTCTTTTATTAAATATGTTGTTTGTTTGTTATAAGTTTTTCTACATATTTATTTTTGATGGTGTCTTGTTTGTGTTTTGTAAGTTGGAGTACAAGTGCAGTTTAAGGTTGTATTGTTTCAATTAACATTTTGTGTTTATTGCTTTTCACATATTCTGTGTTCATGCTTATTAGTATAGCACAGGAGTTTTGAAACATTTGGTTGAGTATTTGAGTATGTTTTGTTTAACCACAAGGATTATTTATTTATTTAATGCATTTATTTCACTTTTCTAGTCCTGCTAGTTGACTAATCCATGGACACTTTTCAGTCATGAGCTGAGGCAATGGCAAAAATTGTACAATATAGTAAAGCATCAAAACATTGTAATAATTTAGAAGTTCAAATTGGTTGGTGATTTTAAATACAACATAGGTATACAAAAAGCAGTGCACAAAAATTGTAATAGCATATGCAGCCATCAGGTGATGAGTGCAAAGACTGTCATTTTCAGCATTCGGATAACATAGTAAGCTCAGCTGCAGAAGATAATGCGCAAAGTGATGTTGCCAGCCCTACAGTCTATTAGTAACTGAGTCCTGGAAATGTGTGCACTTGTATCTCTTTTTGAATGCTTGGCAGCCCCTTAGTAGCTTTGCAGCTTCAGGAAAGCAAATTCAGAAGACAACTTCAATACAGGCAAAGTCCTTCCAGCCTAAGGAGACAATAAATATCTGTATCATCAGAGCACCTCTGTACAGATAATGTCTGACACAAGTCACCATTTTGATATGCTGGGACATAGTACCCAATGACAGAGGGTATAGTAATCAGAGGTTTGCCATTTGCATGGAAGTGAGTTTAGCAGTAGCACTCCTCATCACAGTATAAGCAGCCAAAAAGCTTTTGCCATTGAGGCATAATGATATTCCCTTGAAGCTGACAATGAAATAAACATGACCAATTCATTTTCAGTTGTCTGTAGTGATGCAGCATTCTGTGATATGTTTAATGTAAGGGCTGATCTGCAGTACCCCAGGCAGGGTATCAAGAAACTATGTCTATTGCCCTTCAGTACTTGAGGGTTATCAGGTTACTTTGCCTACAAAGACTTAAGCTATGCTGGCAGCACTTGGTACCATTTCAGCTGTTTACACTGCAAAGTGACAAATGAAAATCATTGCTCTAAAATGGCACATGTCTCCCACTGTAATCCAGGCAGGAGTAGATTTCAGTAATTTAGTAAGGGTGAATTGTAGATAACACTGTACTATGTGTCTGTTTCTAATTATCAAAACTTTGGATGTACTAGAATTAATAATCAATTTTTTGATATTTTTTTTTTTTGGCAGGAAGACAATCCCATAATATGTTCACATAATACTTGAGTCTGCCCTTTAAGAATGAGGTGAAGGTAGCAAACTTTAAAATTAATATATAATTTGTATATAATATACAATTAAAGGATAATAGGTAAGGTAAGATGACAAGGAAACAGACCTGAGTATTTCATTTTCAGTTGTTCGCTGTAATGCAGCATTCTGATAAGGAATACTCCAATCTAGGTATCAGACAATTATGTCTATCACCTTCCATCCCCTCTAAAGTTTTGGGTTACAAAGCCTACAAAGACTTAAGCTGTGCTGGCACCATTTTATAACCATTTCATCTGTTTACACTACATAGTGATAAATGAAAGCTGTTGCTCTAAAATGGCACACATATCTTTGCATTTTAGTCTGGACAGTTGTGGACACCTGAGAGCTAGTAATGAAGGCTTGCGGATAACATTGTAGTTTATGTTTGGCACTAAATATCATAACTGCTGATGTACTAGAATTAGCAATTTTAGGGGGAGAGTCCTATAATGCAATCACATAATCATTGAGTTTGCCCTGTAAATAGAAACGGGTAAAGGGTAATGGGGATGCCTAACTTAATGTATCAGTATGAGAGGTTCAGCAGGTAGTATGGTTGTTATTAGTAAGCTATGAGTGCCACGGCCACAGAGTTGCTTCCCTTAGTTTTCCAGTACTGACACTTTAATGCAGTACACAGAAGGTGCTATATTCTGAGACTGCCATATATTAGATGAAATATCATATCAGGTCCTACTTGCCTAGTTTGGTATGGAAGCAAAAGATCACTTGGAGCCCATTAAAGAAAGAGCAGGTGTTCTTTATTTGCAGCATTCATCTCAATTTACAAAATAGTTACAAGATTATGCACAGTTATATATATATATATATATATATATATATATATATATATATATATATATATATATATATATATAAATTGCTGAACATATAGCATATGTACAATATGTACATCATATCTTCTTTGCTCCTCTACTCTATTTGTCATAGCAGACATGTAATCTTAATAACTATCTGATTTTCCTGGTCAAATTTTGGTTAGTCGGTATCATCAGATGCCCTGGAAAAATAGGCTATATTTAGTTTAAGAATATAATATTTAATAATAGGCTGGACCTAGTGGATCTAAACTGGACAACAATACAAACAGTCAAGCAAACAGAAACAGACTAACAGACAAATATGTTAATCAAATTGTCTGACTATGTTTTGTACTTGAAGTTATTTTGATAAAGAAGTCTGAGTGCCATCTTAAAATTCCTTCTCTAAAGCAAGTTTTAGAAAGTACTGAAAGAAGGATTTATGATCCATGGTTTCAAAGGCTTCTTAAAGTTAATGAGCATTTCCCTATTAATGACTCATATCTCCACATTGGCAGCAATGTTGTCAAGCATCATATTGAGAGCAGTTTGGTGCTGAACCCTTGTTTGAACCTATAGTGGTAAGGGGAAGTGAATTAACGAGTTACTAACAGTTAGGTAATTCATAAACCATGTGCCCAGTCATGTGCAGATATTGCAATTACTGTACTTTGTATGAGATGAAGATATTAGAGTGATTCATAGAACAAAATCATCCTTGTGTACATAGTGTACCCACAACCTATCAGCAGTCACCTGTGCTCAGGATCACACATGATAGCTGTCCTCAGTGTCAGTGCAGGTGAAGATTCATGGGGAGGACCAGAGCAATCTGCATGTAAGTACTATTTATTGCTGTCACTATTGCTGTAAGTGTGCTTTACTCTTTGCAAAAGCAACTATCAGCTAACATACTGCACAGTCACATCACATGAAGTCAGCACATGGAAACTGTCACATGTGCCATGTTGACCATTTCTCTCCTTTGTTCTGTTTTGCAAACATTAGCAGTGTTGTTAGGCATCATTGTCTTGTGCTACAGACTTCCAGCCTTTGGTGGTGTGTGGTCATATGGAAGTCAGAGGCATATATATATATATATATATATATATATATATATATATATATATATATATATATATATCTATGACAAGAAATACATAATGGTGGTTTCATTGTTCCTATATGCATTTGGCAACCACAATATAATTCAGAGAGAAGCTATTCTTCTACACTGTTGATCTTCTATTCAGTGACAATGTGATTCATAAAGATGTGATGACCACAGCCAGAAAATACATGCATATCATTACAGCAATTCAGTCTCTTAAGAGATAACGCTCTAATCTGAGGCTGCATCTTCACATCACTAACTGTCTAGTTGGTGATGAATTTTGCACATGGTCAGTTGCTCAGAGGCACTGCATCTGAACACTTATATGCTGAAATGATGGGTTCTCTTTTCTGATGACACTGAATTGAGCTTACCAAAATGGAAGTAAGATACTGCTCTGATGGCATGAATCATAATTTGATTTCAGAATGATAGCTGGGTTTGTCCACAATTTGCACTGCATAATGTACTGCCTTGGGAAGTCTGGCTTTATATGTGGCTGCAAGTTTTATGACTGATTCTGTGATGTTGGATGCATTTGCATACTTACTCCATAACTATAAATGCAGTAGTGCATGTAAATAACTGTGAGATGTAGGGCACACTAAAGTAATGTGCAGGCCATGGTATGTGAGTGTGCCACACAGCAGCTATACACAGTTGCATGCAGTGTCCATGAATATCTCTTATAATGTGAAATTTGACATTAAACTACATATTACAGCATTATGGGTTAAGAACAAGTACCAAACATAGTCCTGAGATCTGCTGGGAAAAAGATAATATTTATTTTAGAAAGAGCAACAATGATGTGACATGTATAAACAGTAGTGTAGTATAACTATCAGGAGGGGGTCATTAAAAATGAGATTCAATATCTTTATATTACAGTGATTTTTAAGATGGGAGGGCAGAATGTGCATACTGGAGTGGATTTGAAAGTGTTACATTTTTTAACATTTTACACTGTTTTGATGTATTAAAACATAGAAAAACAATTTTAATAAGAAGGAAGGAGCTGAAACTAAATAGATAAGAATGAATGTGCAGACGGTAATCTACTGGAAGTGAAGATGTTTAAGGGTGGAGGAGGTGCATCTGAGAAAGAGTTGTTAGGGTAAAGTGTTTTAAACTAGAGTTGGCCTTTTCAGCTGACAAGGGATCTCTTGCAGTAGTGTTATTGGATATCCAAAATGCAGCTGATTGACAAGTAGATTTGATTTGAGCTTAGTGCTATTTTTCTCATGGAATCTGTGTTTGCATTGAACAGAGTTGCACATTTCTAGCTATGGTGGGGGTTGTTTGGACAATGCTATTTTTTTATTCTTATGATTATTTCCAGTGTTTGCACAAGTAATATCTGATAAAGTAAAATGATTTCAATATCTACTATTCTATTTGTACACTGTAGAAAATGAAGCATTCTTTATAGAAATCTTTATAATGATATATATTTTCGAAATTTACTGTTTGTTCTGCTAGTAGCTACAAAGTTTCACTTGAAATATAGTCTGCCTATTCAGTTCTTATTTAGGCACAAATTGTAACATTCACTTGTCAACTACACTTTTCCTGTAGATTTGTTTGAATTGCTGCAGTTATCCTCAAGTGTCACAATCTATTTAGTCTGCTTTTCAAGATACTAGTTAATTTGTGAATAGAAAGAAAGTTTATTAACTTGTATAATCATATTATGTCCAGGAACACAGAATGAAAACCTGAATTTGAGTTACATTAGAACAAGCATATATCAGTAAGGTCTGCAGGGATATAAGTGTAAACATATTTCACATATCACTGCAAAGGACGGATGACTAAATCTGGAGGACTGAAGATGTCAGCTAAGCTGATTTTAAGCAAGGACACCCTTCTGACACCCAAATATTGCTTTTGAAATCTAGATAAAATGTCTTACTTATTCATAGAAAGGCTATAAATTCTGATGGTGTCCTGATTCAGATTTATGATTTAGATAACTATGTTTTATCTTTAATGTTAGGAGAATCAGAATTTGATTAAAATGTACAAAAGGGTCTATTAGCAGAGGCAATGATTGCAGCTCTCCCAACACTACAGTGCTTTTACCCCTTCCATGCTTAGTTGGTTTCACTAATTAACATTAAGGTAAAGCTAAGTTACTGATGGCACACTTGTGTAGTCATTTCTCCCCAAGTCCTTCTAGTTCAATCTAGTTTGCCAAATAATGCAGCTCCCAGGATAAGTGACAATCCATGTTTACTGTTTTTTCTTCTTTTGCAGTAACTAAAAGAGGACATTTACAACAGTATCTAGGATCATGAAAATTCTTTAGATCCTTTATAAAGATAGTTTTGAGAAGAATTTGGAATTTGAATTTGTAATCCCCTTTGCATTTTTCTTCAACATATCTGCTGTTTCTAATCTTATTGATTCAAACTATTTTGTTACAATGCTAATATCAATTATCATAATTCTCATTTTATAATGTGGCTTGAAGTAGTATGTGATTTTCCTTCTTCAAAGGTTGCAAATGATATTTCCCCTTTTATAACTTACTTACTTGTCTTCAAACCTTATAGACAACCTTCATCTCTTCACTATTTCATTTTTACAGTGCAGTCCTTAGGTGATGCCATTAAGCAATATCTAGAATTTCATCCACAAGTCAATGTTCCTCAGTGTCCAGAAATGTAAAGAGAACTGAATTATCTTTGTCAGTCATTCAAATTCCATGCACCTTAATCCTCATTGATTATTGCAATGTTTTCACCTGTTTTTTTTTTTTTTGAAACTAATACTTTTTTTCATACTCATAAAATATGTATTGTGATAACTTTTTTTTTACATTAACAACATATAACTTCGGACAGTATTCACTTACACATAAAGGATCATAATCTGATTATGACTTATTCAAATGTTCAATATCTTATCCTTGAGCTTTCATATATTTACATCAACACAGAGATCTAATTTTAAGTGTGTAGCATAATGCTTGCAACAATTATTTTATTGTAAAAGTATTGTATATGCTAAATATTTACACATCTGTACTTTTATCTAAATAATTATGTTCAAACAAAACACAAGCCCCAGGATTTAATAAAATCCATATATGTACTGTGTAGATCCTACACAGAACTTATTCAATTACATGGACATGGTTCCCCTTTGGCAGTGTGCCATGCATATTAATGATGCCGCACTGCCAAGAAAGAGCATAGGAACATAGATATTGAGTCCATGTAGGGAGAAGTGTAGAGGCTACCTGTGGTTTTGGATGCCTGGTCAGATGTTATGTAGAGGGTGAGGCTCTCTGCAATGCTCCCTGCTACTGTTGACATGTTGTGAATTGTTTCAAATGTGTAATATTTTATTTTTATGAATTATTTTTTTTCCTGTCTGTATGATTGCATGGCACAGTGCAGAGCACAGCAATGCCAAGCTGTGTTCACATATAGACAGCTGATACCTACCAGACATCTAGAAATAGAATCCAGATGTCATTAATTATAATAATTATGTATTTATTTTTTGTAATTGATGTTTGTGCGGCAAAGCGCAGAGCACCACAAAGCAGAGCGGCAGTCATACATACATAGCTGACAACTGCCAGACATCTAAAAATAGAAACCGGATGTAATTCATTATTTATTTCTAAGTCTATTTAAACATGTTTGCACAATGCGGCATGGTGTTTAGCAATACTAACAGGTAACCCAGTACAATATATGAAGGTATACTAGTATTCATAATATCTGGAAACAACAAATAAACTATTAAAGCACAAAAAACAGGCAACCTTATGTCCGGAAAGCAAGCTTTAACCCAAAGAAAGCCAGGAACCAAAGTTTCTCCTTAACGCAGAAATTTTAATGTTACAAAAAAGAGCGTTTTCGCCGTGACTCCTGTCACAGCTTCATCAGAAGAAAGACATATGAAACAGCTAAAAAACCTGTTTATATACTAAACAGGAAGGGAACAAATAATTGCATTTCCTGCAACAGCTCAGTTTACATATTAATATAAAAACAAAAACAAAATTTTATCATTCTAAAAAAACATAAAAAATGTGTGTGAATTTACATCAAACAATTCAAAAAATTGAATGTACCCATGGTACAGAATATACACATTAAATATTAAAAATAGTTTAAAATGAAGCAAAAAATAACCTCATCTTTTTTCTGTATAATTGTGGAATGATTAAAGTATGTTCTAAAGTACCACTAAGGGACACCCCTTCAAGTATATTAAGACAAAGAAAAAGGGGGAAAGTCACCTAAAGTAACTCTTTAATTTTAGTATACATGATATATTACAGTTTTCATTCAGACCTGGTGGTCTGAATGCATCTAAATTTAACTGCCAAGTCAATTCTACATTTTCAAGAATTATTGAAAAAGGGCCCCCCCTATTCGTTGGAAGGACCTGATCTATACCCATAAAGCTAAAGGTGTGGCCTGGGTTGCTGTTTACATGTTTAGCCAAAGCGTTTTCCAAGAGGGGTTTTTTTATTGCATAAGAATGTTGATAAACCCTCTCTTTTAATTTACGGTTAGTCTTCCCTATGTAAAAAGATGGACAACAATTACACAAGGCAATGTAAACAACCGACTTTGATTCACAAGTTATCTTATGATTAATCAGGAACTTTTTATTCCTAACTGTAAATGAGTTACCTGTTCTCATAAATTTACACATATTACAGCATCCACATTTAAATGAACCCCTAAATCTAGTAAAGTCATGGGAATTAGATGTGTGTTGTAATAACTCTTTAAGGTTGCTGCCTCTTCTGTAAATAACAAAGGGGCGCAATCCTAACTTGTCAATCAAATTTGAGGAGTTAATTACCAATGGCCAATTTTTTTAAAATAATGGCCCAAATATCCGTAGAGTTTAAGTTGTATTGAGTAATGAAACTCAAAGGAAAACTCCTCCGCTGTTCTGGACAAGGAATATGGTCATTTTGATTGGCAGTTTCAATGTCAATCGTTAACTGAACAGGATTGTATTGGTCAAGCAAAGGTTTATAAAAACCTTTTACTCGTTTAGAGTCAACTTCAAAAATGAGATCATTAATAAGTGATAAAGGGTAGCCTCGGTTCAAAAATAAATCCTTTAAGAACTGACACTCAAGTCTGAAGTCACATAGTGTGCTGCACATCCTTCCTGCATGAACCAGCTGCCCCTTAACAATAGACTTTTTTGTTTAGGTGGATGTAAGCTGGTGTAGTGCAGGAAAGAGTTGCAATAAGTTGGTTTTCTAAAGATCCTAGAAAAGTAAACACATTCATTAAAATCCTTAGCCAGTCTCACATCAAGGTAATCGGCTTCAGTTGTTGAAAATTTATATGTAAATTTCAAAAACTGTGTAGTAGTGTTTAAGAAATCAACAAAAGTTTTTGCCTCATCTTCACTACCCTTAAAAAGAATGAATATATCGTCCAAGAATCTAGTGTAGTACATAACGTTCTGCATAAGAATTTCATTGGACAATACAAAGTGCTTTTCCCAAAAGGCTACAAATAAATTAGCCACACGCAGGGCAGCCATATTATTCCGCACTTTTGTAGGTAAAAATGCTGGTCAAATGTAAAAAAGTTAGAAGATAGCACTATACCTAAAAGTTCAATCACTACATCTATCTCAACCTGAGATGCATTGAGATCTTTAAGAAGTAGCTGAATCCATTCAATTGCCTCGTTGTGTGGAATAGATGTATATAAATCAATAACATCAATTGTCAAAAAGTTCAAATGGGGATTGAAGTTTATGTTGTTAATATCATGCAAAAAAGACCATGAGTCCTTGCAAATAGTAGATATTTTTTTCACATATTTTGACAAAATGTTATTGATTAATTTTGAACAGGGGTAGGTCATTGATGACCTACCGTCAATAAGTGCCCTCATAGGGGGGTTTGATTGGTCTTTGTGTATCTTCGGTATTCCAAACATTACAGGTAACTTTGGCGAAATAATATCGATGTAGTTATACGTATCTAAATCAATTTTACCTGCAAGGTAAAGATCACGGAAATAACCGCGGATACGACCATGTGATACATGAATCTCATTGAGAGAAGAAGTTTCATAAGCAGCTGAATCAAGTACCTGAAACATTCTCTCCTTGTATTGATAATCATCAAAGACCACCAACCCACCCCCTTTGTCAGGTTTTAAAAACCTGACAGGTAGGGACCTAAGATTGTTCAGCCATTGGCGTTGCTCTACTGAAATGTTCGTGCTTACAAAATTTGTATTCATCTTATGGGTAGCGAAAAGATGTCTAATGTCGCTCTCACACATTTGTTCAAAAAGTAATAAATTAGGCTGAATAGGAGGGTTAAAAACACTAGGTAGCCTAAGTTTATTACTAACATTTATTGCTTCATTATTAAATAACAGTCTCAAATTTAACTTACGAATGAAGCATTTTAAATCAATAAGGACCTTAACTACACTCCCATAGGTACTTGGAACAAAAGTGTACCCCAAAGCCAGGAGTTCAACAAGGTCAGAGTCTAGCTCTAAAGTTGAAAAGTTATAAATGGTAAAGTCCTTCTTGTGATTAGTGTATATAGTAGGCACAAGTGGTTGATATCGGGATTCAATGAGGGTAGCACCATCAATTATTATTTCCTCCGATTCGTGTTCGCTACATTTCTCCTCTGTTGGTTCCCTAAAAAAACACTCTCATTCGGGGTCGTAGCTGGGCCTTGGTTAAACTGACCAGCTCTATCAGTTGGTTTTTTGTTTTTATTGTTGTTATTTACAGTAGTAGACCCCTTTATCCTATTACTTCTTCTAACACCCTGAGTAGAAGGGGTAGTCTGCTGTTCCCCATCCACTTCTTCAAGACGACATCAGCTTCTATAGTAGCAGAAGACCCATTTGGCCTTGTAGAATTAGAAGCTGAACCTCGAATCTGTAAGTTAGGGTATGCCTTATTGGACTGATATGCTGTCCTATCCCTCACTAACTTTTTATTTTTGTTAGTTTTTAATTTAGATAACAAAGCATCAATGCTAGAAAAAATACGATCATAATCGTATTTAAATTGCAAGAAAGACATGTCAGTTTTAATTTCATCATCCAAAATATTAACTTCAGATATGAGTGACAATATATTGACATCATAATGCTTAACAATAGTGTTTAACAATTGAACGCCTTGTTCTTGAAATAAACATTCCAGTTCCAGAAAATAAGCCTGGTCAATGAACAATCCCGAAGGAATAAAATTGCTCCGTAAACCTTTTGGAATTAACTTTTCTTTAATACATTGCCTAAAGTACGCAGCTTCCAGCTGCAATTTTTTAAGTCTAAGTAACTTAAAGTCAAGTACCTTTAGGCGTTCGTTAATTCTGTTGGTGTCGGTTACTGAAACAGAAGCATTACAGTCATTTAAACGAGTCACTTCAGAAGGAAGAAAAGAAAACGGATTTTCTTTATTTATCCAAGCTGCCAAAGGTAAGCGCTCCACTTCCGAATTAGCATGTTGCCCTCCGTTCACATTAGAAACAGGTAGTGGTTGTAAATTTGAGTTAGCCACTGAAGCATAACTGAAAACGGGTTCATTTTCCACCTGTTGTAGTAATGAAACCGCAACAGTCTCCCTTGGCATTGGCAAAATGTTATTCTGAGAAGACAAAGTCGCAGTACCTTGTTTGTAGCCTCGGGGAGGTAGACCTCGAGGTGGTTGAGCTGCCGGAAGTGAGGAAACACTCCCTACTGAAGCAGAAGCTGCATGCCGTTGAAGTGCAATAGTCGAAATTCCCTCAGCGGTGGAAGAAGGATGCTGTTCCATAGCATCCATACGCACATGCAGAGCTTCAATTTTTTGAGAAATTGAAGCTAATAGGGATAAAATATCCACATCGTTCAAACTTTTTGCTTGTTGGATAGCTGTCCCAAATAGGTTAGGGCTTACCGGACTAACAGGAGTGCCTGTATCCATGAAGACAAGCAGACTGGAAACAACAAATAAACTATTAAAGCACAAAAAACAGGCAACCTTATGTCCGGAAAGCAAGCTTTAACAAAGAAAGCCAGGAACCAAAGTTTCTCCTTAGCAGAAATTTTAATGTTACAAAAAGCGTTTCGCGTGACTCCTGTCACAGCTTCATCAGAAGAAAGACATATGAAACAGCTATAAAACCTGTTTATATACTAAACAGGAAGTGAACAAATAATTGCATTTCCTGCAACAGCTCAGTTTACATATTAATATAAAAACAAAAACAAAATTTTATCATTCTAAAAACGTAAAATGTGTGTAAATTTACATCAAACAATTCAAAAAATTGAATGTACCCATGGTACAGAATACACACATTAAATATTAAAAATAGTTTAAAATGAAGCAAAAAAATAACCTCATCTTTTTTCTGTATAATTGTGGAATGATTAAAGTACGTTCTAAAGTACCACTTAGGGACACCCCTTCAAGTATATTAAGACAAAGAAAAAGGGGGAAAGTCACCTAAAGTAACTCTTTAATTTTAGTATACATGATATATTACAGTTTTCATTCAGACCTGGTGGTCTGAATGCATCTAAATTTAACTGCCAAGTCAATTCTACATTTTCAAGAGAGGGTTTATCAACATTCTTATGCAATAAAAAAACCCCTCTTGGAAAACGCTTTGGCTAAACATGTAAACAGCAACCCAGGCCACACCTTTAGCTTTATGGGTATAGATCAGGTCCTTCCCACGAATAGGGGGGGCCCTTTTTCAATAATTCTTGAAAATGTAGAATTGACTTGGCAGTTAAATTTAGATGCATTCAGACCACCAGGTCTGAATGAAAACTGTAATATATCATGTATACTAAAATTAAAGAGTTACTTTAGGTGACTTTCCCCCTTTTTCTTTGTCTTAATATACTTGAAGGGGTGTCCCTAAGTGGTACTTTAGAACGTACTTTAATCATTCCACAATTATACAGAAAAAAGATGAGGTTATTTTTTGCTTCATTTTAAACTATTTTTAATATTTAATGTGTGTATTCTGTACCATGGGTACATTCAATTTTTTGAATTGTTTGATGTAAATTTACACACATTTTTTATGTTTTTTTAGAATGATAAAATTTTGTTTTTGTTTTTATATTAATATGTAAACTGAGCTGTTGCAGGAAATGCAATTATTTGTTCACTTCCTGTTTAGTATATAAACAGGTTTTTTAGCTGTTTCATATGTCTTTCTTCTGATGAAGCTGTGACAGGAGTCACGGCGAAAACGCTCTTTTTTGTAACATTAAAATTTCTGCGTTAAGGAGAAACTTTGGTTCCTGGCTTTCTTTGGGTTAAAGCTTGCTTTCCGGACATAAGGTTGCCTGTTTTTTGTGCTTTAATAGTTTATTTGTTGTTTCCAGTCTGCTTGTCTTCATGGATACAGGCACTCCTGTTAGTCCGGTAAGCCCTAACCTATTTGGGACAGCTATCCAACAAGCAAAAAGTTTGAACGATGTGGATATTTTATCCCTATTAGCTTCAATTTCTCAAAAAATTGAAGCTCTGCATGTGCGTATGGATGCTATGGAACAGCATCCTTCTTCCACCGCTGAGGGAATTTTGACTATTGCACTTCAACGGCATGCAGCTTCTGCTTCAGTAGGGAGTGTTTCCTCACTTCCGGCAGCTCAACCACCTCGAGGTCTACCTCCCCGAGGCTACAAACAAGGTACTGCGACTTTGTCTTCTCAGAATAACATTTCGCCAACGCCAAGGGAGACTGTTGCGGTTTCATTACTACAACAGGTGGAAAATGAACCCGTTTTCAGTTATGCTTCAGTGGCTAACTCAAATTTACAACCACTACCTGTTTCTAATGTGAACGGAGGGCAACATGCTAATTCGGAAGTGGAGCGCTTACCTTTGGCAGCTTGGATAAATAAAGAAAATCCGTTTTCTTTTCTTCCTTCTGAAGTGACTCGTTTAAATGACTGTAATGCTTCTGTTTCAGTAACCGACACCAACAGAATTAACGAACGCCTAAAGGTACTTGACTTTAAGTTACTTAGACTTAAAAAATTGCAGCTGGAAGCTGCGTACTTTAGGCAATGTATTAAAGAAAAGTTAATTCCAAAAGGTTTACGGAGCAATTTTATTCCTTCGGGATTGTTGATTGACCAGGCTTATTTTCTGGAACTGGAATGTTTATTTCAAGAACAAGGCGTTCAATTGTTAAACACTATTGTTAAGCATTATGATGTCAATATATTGTCACTCATATCTGAAGTTAATATTTTGGATGATGAAATTAAAACTGACATGTCTTTCTTGCAATTTAAATACGACTATGATCATATTTTTTCTAGCATTGATGCTTTGTTATCTAAATTAAAAACTAACAAAAATAAAAAGTTAGTGAGGGATAGGACAGCATATCAGTCCAATAAGGCATACCCTAACTTACAGATTCGAGGTTCAGCTTCTAATTCTACAAGGCCAAATGGGTCTTCTGCTACTATAGAAGCTGATGTCGTGCCCGATGAAGAAGTGGATGGGGAACAGCAGACTACCCCTTCTACTCAGGGTGTTAGAAGAAGTAATAGGATAAAGGGGTCTACTACTGTAAATAACAATAAAAACAAAAAAACAACTGATAGAGCTGGTCAGTTTAACCAAGGCCCAGCTACGACCCCGAATGAGAGTGTTTTTTTAGGGAACCAACAGAGGAGAAATGTAGCGAACATGAATCGGAGGAAATAATAATTGATGGTGCTACCCTAATTGAATCCCGATATCAACCACTTGTGCCTACTATATACACTAATCACAAGAAGGACTTTACCATTTATAACTTTTCAACTTTAGAGCTAGACTCTGACCTTGTTGAACTCCTGGCTTTGGGGTACACTTTTGTTCCAAGTACCTATGGGAGTGTAGTTAAGGTCCTTATTGATTTAAAATGCTTCATTCGTAAGTTAAATTTGAGACTGTTATTTAATAATGAAGCAATAAATGTTAGTAATAAACTTAGGCTACCTAGTGTTTTTAACCCTCCTATTCAGCCTAATTTATTACTTTTTGAACAAATGTGTGAGATCGACATTAGACATCTTTTCGCTACCCATAAGATGAATACAAATTTTGTAAGCACGAACATTTCAGTAGAGCAACGCCAATGGCTGAACAATCTTAGGTCCCTACCTGTCAGGTTTTTAAAACCTGACAAAGGGGGTGGGTTGGTGGTCTTTGATGATTATCAATACAAGGAGAGAATGTTTCAGGTACTTGATTCAGCTGCTTATGAAACTTCTTCTCTCAATGAGATTCATGTATCACATGGTCGTATCCGCGGTTATTTCCGTGATCTTTTCCTTGCAGGTAAAATTGATTTAGATACGTATAACTACATCGATATTATTTCGCCAGAGTTACCTGTAATGTTCGGAATACCGAAGATACACAAAGACCAATCAAACCCCCCTATGAGAGCACTTATTGACGGTAGGTCATCAATGACCTACCCCTCTTCAAAATTAATCGATAACATTTTGTCAAAATATGTGAAAAAATATCTACTATTTGCAAGGACTCATGGTCTTTTTTGCATGATATTAACAACATAAACTTCAATCCCCATTTGAACTTTTTGACAATTGATGTTATTGATTTATATACATCTATTCCACACAACGAGGCAGTTGAATGGATTCAGCTACTTCTTAAAGATCTCAATGCATCTCAGGTTGAGATAGATGTAGTGATTGAACTTTTAGGTATAGTGCTATCTTCTAACTTTTTTACATTTGACCAGCATTTTTACCTACAAAAGTGTGGAATAGTTATGGGCTCGCCATGGGCGAGTGTGGCTAATTTATTTGTAGCCTTTGGGAAAAGCACTTTGTATTGTCCAATGAAATTCTTATGCAGAACGTTATGTACTACACTAGATTCTTGGACGATATATTCATTCTTTTAAGGGTAGTGAAGATGAGGCAAAACTTTTGTTGATTTCTTAAACACTACTACACAGTTTTTGAAATTTACATATAAATTTTCAACAACTGAAGCCGATTACCTTGATGTGAGACTGGCTAAGGATTTTAATGAATGTGTTTACTTTTCTAGGATCTTTAGAAAACCAACTTATTGCAACTCTTTCCTGCACTACACCAGCTTACATCCACCTAAACAAAAAAGTCTATTGTTAAGGGGCAGCTGGTTCATGCAGGAAGGATGTGCAGCACACTATGTGACTTCAGACTTGAGTGTCAGTCCTTAAAGGATTTATTTTTGAACCGAGGATACCCTTTATCACTTATTAATGATCTTATTTTTGAAGTTGACTCTAAATGAGTAAAAGGTTTTTATAAACCTTTGCTTGACCAATACAATCCTGTTCAGTTAATGATTGACATTGAAACTGCCAATCAAAATGACCATATTCCTTGTCCAGAACAGCGGAGGAGTTTTCCTTTGAGTTTCATTACTCAATACAACTTAAACTCTACGGATATTTGGGCCATTATTTTAAAAAATTGGCCATTGGTAATTAACTCCTCAAATTTGATTGACAAGTTAGGATCGCGCCCCTTTGTTATTTACAGAAGAGGCAGCAACCTTAAAGAGTTATTACAACACACATCTAATTCCCATGACTTTACTAGATTTAGGGGTTCATTTAAATGTGGATGCTGTAATATGTGTAAATTTATGAGAACAGGTAACTCATTTACAGTTAGGAATAAAAAGTTCCTGATTAATCATAAGATAACTTGTGAATCAAAGTTGGTTGTTTACATTGCCTTGTGTAATTGTTGTCCATCTTTTTACATAGGGAAGACTAACTGTAAATTAAAAGAGAGGGTTTATCAACATTCTTATGCAATAAAAAAACCCTCTTGGAAAACGCTTTGGCTAAACATGTAAACAGCAACCCAGGCCACACCTTTAGCTTTATGGGTATAGATCAGGTCCTTCCAACGAATAGGGGGGGCCCTTTTTCAATAATTCTTGAAAATGTAGAATTGACTTGGCAGTTAAATTTAGATGCATTCAGACCACCAGGTCTGAATGAAAACTGTAATATATCATGTATACTAAAATTAAAGAGTTACTTTAGGTGACTTTCCCCCTTTTTCTTTGTCTTAATATACTTGAAGGGGTGTCCCTAAGTGGTACTTTAGAACGTACTTTAATCATTCCACAATTATACAGAAAAAAGATGAGGTTATTTTTGCTTCATTTTAAACTATTTTAATATTTAATGTGTGTATTCTGTACCATGGGTACATTCAATTTTTTGAATTGTTTGATGTAAATTTACACACATTTTTTATGTTTTTTTAGAATGATAAAATTTTGTTTTTGTTTTTATATTAATATGTAAACTGAGCTGTTGCAGGAAATGCAATTATTTGTTCACTTCCTGTTTAGTATATAAACAGGTTTTTTAGCTGTTTCATATGTCTTTCTTCTGATGAAGCTGTGACAGGAGTCACGGCGAGAACGCTCTTTTTTGTAACATTAAAATTTCTGCATTAAGGAGAAACTTTGGTTCCTGGCTTTCTTTGGGTTAAAGCTTGCTTTCCGGACATAAGGTTGCCTGTTTTTTGTGCTTTAATAGTTTTCATAATATCCAACTAGCCAAATGGGTAGAGTTATAGCCTAATGCTTAGTAGGGCCTGTGTTAAAGTTTGTAGCAGTCATAAGATGTTTGCAATTTAATTTATTATAAATGTTTACTTTTAAAACCAAATTTGTGAAATATAGCACTACTGCATTGTGCTGAGCAATGCTTAAATGTGTTAATGGCTACTGATGTTTGTGAGGTGCTAAGCTTAGCTAATACCTTGATTATGTGAGTTTTCGCTCAGCTTTGCTGATTTGCATGATGCTAATCAACATGGCGCTGTTTTGAATGTTGCTCAATGATGTGTAAAGGTGAGAAAACAGTGTATATCAGGCACAATTGCTGGGAATTCTGCACCATTCTTTTGAGTCTAATCAGCTGTTGGTATGGCAGGCAATGCTGGTGAAGGTGTGCAATTTTGGGTGCAGAGATGGGGTGTTTAGGAGTCCAGGGTCTTTGTTGGGATGCTGGTGAAAAATTATGAACCCAGGCTGATTCAGGGCATTTTCCTGGGCTCAGAATGTAAGGCAGAGTCCTGGGACCAGTTGGCCAAGGAACTTACAAGTTTGCCAGTGCTTCTGGTATCCTCCACACTTGTGAGCAGTGTTGTCACCATTAAGATGACCTAAAGAGGAGAAAGAGGGGAATCTTGGACATTTGGAGTCCAAGAGGCATGCACTGGGAATGCCCCAGAAATATGTAAGTATGGTTTCCACTGTTTCATCAAACTGCAAGCTGAATGTCTGCAAAACTGGTATACATAACGGTGTGCTTCTTTTCCAATATCTGCAGCGGAGAGGGTTCACAATGTTGAGTCTCATGCCAGGCGTCTGGCTAGGTTGAACCATGAGTGTTGTAAGCAAAGATTTATTATGCTAACTGCTGTGCAATAAGCAAGAAAGAGTAAAGCATTTACTGCAATAAAGTATACACAATAAAAAAAGTAGTGGAATAAATGGAAAAGTAGAACTGTAGTGCAATGAACAGGCAATTAGAGCTGTAGTGCAAGAAATGAACAATAACAACTGTATTGCAATAAACAATAAACATTTCCAACAACAGTAAGCAAGATGGTGTACAGCACGATTGTGTTGTCATAACCATTGCAGTAGAGCTATATGCATTGCTTGTCTATGGTAAGGTTGTAGCAGTCAAGTGTAACACTATCTCCAGGCCAATATCAGTCACATAATGCTCTATGTTCTTCCTACTCTAGGTAATAAAGGTATATGGGTGAGGTAGCCAAGTATATGGGCAGATATTGTGTGTGGACTTCACAGACATTTATCAGCAGTACCAATAAAGTGTTAAGCAGCATTGTTTATTCCTAAATAAATCTGTTTTATTAATTACAGTATGGCTGTATTCCATGCATGTGTGTTCTACTGTCACAGTTCTAGAATTTAAAACAGATTTGGTCACATAATGCTCTCATTTTCTCCCACTCCAGGAACAAAAGGTATATGGATGAGGTAACCAATGTTATAAGCAGATATGATTGTGTTTCCATTTCACAGACATTTATCAGCAACACCAATAAAGTGGTAAACAGCATTATTGAGTCCTAAATAAATCAGTCTGAATATTTCCAGTACAGTTGTATTCCTTGCATGCCTGTACCAAGTTGCCACAGTCACTTGTTACATTTTTTGCAGATGCCCCCTGCAATCACACCTATTGGGTTCTATTCTTGTGCCTGACAACTAAGACATGAAGGATGTCTAGTTTATGTACTGTACACAAACATGCATCTTGAGTGTCACAATTTCTCATAATGTAATTAAAACTGCCTAATCCTTCTGCCACAAGATTACCAGAAAAATGATTATCTGGAATGCACTGTATTACCAAATCCACTTACAGCACACCTTGGTAGTTATAGAAGTCCACATTATGTGAAAGTGCTCTGTGTAGTTGTGTATCTGCATTTGTTATTGCTTGGCCTATACTGACCCATGCTAACAGTTGGGTCTACTTCAGTAGACCGACAGTACCCAAGAATGACATTCACAACACCGAGACCGGAAGACCAACAATGGAAATAACCGATAGTTCGAAATCCCGACACTGAAAACACCGAAATGTGCGACTATGTAAGTATGCGATGGTGACGGACGTTAGGGTGTGGGTAAGGTAAGTGTGCAATAGTGACAGACCTTAGGGTTACAGTGCGGGTAAGGTAAGTGGGCAATAGTGATGGACTTTAGGGTTAGGGTGCGGGTAAGATAAGTGTGCAATAGTGACGGACTTTAGGGTTAGGGTGCGGGTAAGGTAAGTGTGTGATAGTGATGGACCTTAGGGTTAGGGTGCGGGTTAAGGTTAGTGCATAGATAGTTGTGTATGTAAGGTTTAGTGTAGGTTTCTAAGGTTTTTGGTGTGCTTGTGTTGTGTGTGTGTTGTGAGTCGGTGTTATGGTGTTCGGTAATGTGGACTGTCGGTTTTGTGTGGTGTAGGTGTTTTGGTGTTGGCATTTTGGCTGTCAGGTTTGTGGTGTGTTGGTGTAGTGTAGGGGATCCTAACAGTTTGAGAGGCATGTATGTACTACATCAGCTATAGGAGAATTGTAGTCACTGTACTCAAAACTGAAACTACACGCCTGTAGAGTGTCATAGTCTACATTGTCAGCAGTAGAATGTGTGTCTCCCTCTCTCCATCTCTTATTTTCATTTATTTTTGTTATTTATTATTATGATTTAATATTAACATATTTTGTTCAACTATATTTTGGTAAACTGTGATTTATTATGGTTATGTTTTATTATGATTCCATATTAACATATTTTGTTAAACTAGCTGTTTTGTTGGCCTTATGGTTTAATTCTTACTGGCATGCTGTTAGCATACTGACTGTTATGTTACTTAATATTGTATTACAAATAATATACATTAATATGTATATGGATTGATAAATGTGATGTTCCATTCTGTTAATACTAACAATGGTTTGGTTATTACTAACTTTAATTTATTGCTGTACCTCATTTACCACAGCACGTCAAGGTAGGCCGATTCCAGCTGACAGCCCACCTTGACTCATCCTTCTGTGGTACCAGGTCACAGCACATCTGAGACCCATACCGTTGGTGCCCCCTCTGCTTCCCCTTCATTATTTGCAGAGTCGGGTAGTACTGCCCCACAGGATGGGGATGGGCCCCCTTCTGGGATTGATGGTGGAGGGGGAGGTATCTCCCAAGCTAAGCTGCCAGTTTGGGTATGCAGGATAGTCTACCATGTGTTTGACTGCCATCTGTGCCAGATTGAGTAGATGCTTGCCAACTTTGCCCTGGTGCCCAGTCTCCACCATTGCTACCCCTGGGGCAGTGATGGAGCAGTGCAGACAACCCCATGGGTGGAGATGTGATTCATACTGCTGCCTTGTGGAAGCACATGGGACTTACATTCCACAACACCCTCCCTATCCAAGGTGTTCACCCCCCTCATGTGTCATACACCACCCCTCTCTGCTGCCTTGTTTGTCTTGTCTGTCTGCAAATGCATCCTCACCTACCCAACTGATATCCCCCACATGTACCTATGTCCCTTCCCCAACATTCCACTGTCATGGTAAAAAATAAAATGGGCACCTCTCCCAAAAAAAAAAAAAATGTCCCATATATAACTCTCCATTTCACACATTTGTAAACTGGACACATGTAATTTGATCCAATTGGCTTGACAATGCAGTTTTGTTGTCCTCACACCTCTCTTTGGGGGTGAGAGTTCAAAGTCATGTACACATTCTGTCAAAGTGCACAGTTGTTGCTGTACAAGAAATGAATAGTTATGGCTCTTTCCCACACAATTCCTGCACATTCCTACCTATATTTCACTATGTTTCCCCCCGCTTGCACCCCATTACACCACTTTCTTATCTTCCCATTTTTATTTTCTTTATATTGTTTTAGCTCACGCTGCATGATGTGCCGCATCACACAGCTTTGCTAAGCTTAGCTAAATACAGATAAACTGACTATATGTGTTTTTAAAATTGTAATACACACTTAAAAAATAAACACTTGTCCCATATTTCAAACCCAAGTCTATTGCCTGCAGGCTACTGCATTAACCTGCCCTGCCACACAATTTTTAATTAAAAACAGTGGTTTAAACAAAATTTAGTAATTGCCAGTTACAGTCATTAACTGTGTTTCAGTGTAGCTGTGCCCCATGACACACAAACTTGATTAAAAAGTAATGGAAAAATGGGAGTGTACCTTGGACTCGGGTGCAATAGTACATCACTAGACAGCCAAAGACATAATAATGGATGTAAATGAGGCCTGTGAGTGCAGGTAAATGTGCCCTTTATCAGCAGCATGTAGAAAGACACCTGCTAAGGCATTCATGGAAAAATACATGTTCAGATGGAACCCTTGTGCAGGAATACATCTATATAAAGCCATGTGCATACTGATGGATGTAGAAAATGTTTGTCACAGCCTGTATGTGTGCACATATATCTAGTAAATACACTTTCTGCAGCAGTGACTCAGTAGCTCAGTCTGTTAATTGCTTTTCAGACAGTGGATTTTGCCACACACTGTCCTGGGTTCAAATCCAGTGGTGTGTAGCAGTGGAATTATAGTATTGTTATATTTATCCCCCATGTTGCTCAAGGACACAACAGACATGTGGCCTAGTACTCTGTTAGTGATATTGTTGCCTAACATACTTACCTTAAACACATGCCTTAATTGTTATGGAAATGCACAGACTTAGATAAATATACTGTTGGAAGAAAAATGGGATAATCACAGAACAAAACCAATGGAGTAACACACTGGCTGAAGTAGAAACATATTTATTAACAAGCAAATAAAACTTAGTTGTGAAATAAATAAAACTTGGTAAGCACTTTCACTACTGCTTGTTGATATAATCTTTCCCACTGCTATAGGTGGTGACATCAGGAATTTAAATGAAACCAGAGAGGTCAAATGGATGATAAAACTAAGGGCTGACTAAGGTAGTGGACTTAATGAAAAAGTTCCCCTTAGACCTATACTAAAGGGACCAGCCTCAGGAGTTTGACCTTGCTTCATTTCATATTCTTATATTTTTATATTTTTTATCTTTATTTTCATTTTTGATATGTACTCATTATTCCATATGTATATTTTATATGTATTTATTGCTGTTTTATGTCAATTTTATATAATTATATGCTCTATCTCTTTATTTTTATAAGCTCTTTAGCAGTTAAAATGTGATTGGCCTAAGGATATTTGAACTATGTATATATTGTAGTGGCTCATTCTCTCTGTGTCTATGGTCTGATGAAGCAGTAGTGAAAGTGCTTACTAATTTTTATTTATTTGGCAACTAAGTTTTGTTTCATAATAAATACGTTTCTACTTCAGCCAGTGTATTACTCCATTGGTTTGTTCTGTGAACATACCTTAATTGGACTAGAAAGGGTGTCCTCACATTGGCTCTGCTTCTACAACAAGGCTGATACAGCTCCCACAGTTACTCATACAGTGTTGTCCTCCAAAGTTTTCACACTTTCTGCTTGGACCTATTACCTGCAGCAGTATCTGCAGCCTGTAGCACACCCATCTCTATGTAAAAAAGTTGCTGCTACAGACCTACCCTCTGCAATGAAGTAGTCTCCTCACCCCAGTAATGTCCAGAACAGCATATCAGAAAGGGCCCCTAATCTACATTAAGGCCTTATATATTGTTCTGTGGTTGCATGTGATTGGCTGATGATAATGCAAATTAGCTGTATTGGCTTCAATTAACATTTCAGAACCACATATTGGTTAAGAGGCAATCACCTCCTGATGAGAAGCATGTTAAAAAGACAAGCAGCTGACTATGGGGAACCAGTCTGTATGACACTTTCCTCACACAGACCATGTGTATGCAAAGTATTAACTATCACCAAATATCAGCAGAGGAGTACTGCACTGCATCTGGTATATAACCATTTTGTTTACAACAGGATGTAGATGTGTGAATATACTTATGAGGAAGAGGGATCACAATAATAAGCTGTTATTAGAACTGTGATAATGACATGTCAATTATCTCCAGATTTGTTATACATACAGAGGATGTGCACTACCCCAGAGGTGGAATGTGTGGCACACTGGGCTCGTGGAACTCCCCCTTTATAGTGGTTGTAATTGCACACTGCTATTTGTTTGGCACAGTTGTTTTCACATGTTATCAGAGGGGATGACCCTTCAGAATACACTACATTAGACTCCAGTGTTGGCCATATGATCATACAGCAGTATCTGCAATGGCACACACAGGAATAGCTGACTATCGATAGTATTCTAGTTGTATCCACATGCTTAGTATGTTTGCATACTGCGGAATATAACATGTGTGATCAAGCAGAGGATATTGACAGCCATTCTGTCCTTGCTATAGCTCCACATAGTGTACTTCCATGTATGGGATCCTGACATGTTCCCATGTTGTTGTCTTTCAGGAAACATGTATGTACAACACCGTGCAACTTTCACAGATGCAGAGAATGAGTTGATACTGGAAGGGCTCCATCAGCACCGTGAAGTCCTACTGTCTAGCAGGATGCACAGCAGGGAACTGCAGGAAGCATTGTGGGCTGACCTTGTCCGTGATGTCAGTGTCACAATTCATCAGAACAGGACATATGAGCAGATGCAACATCATGCAATGGACATGATTAATGCTACATGCAGAAGAGTGGCAGATGTAGCCAGGGATCATGGCACCACAGGTGGAGGGCATGGAGTGGAACAATCACTTTCAGCCACAGAGGAATTCCTTGCAAATCTAGGCACATGTGACAGCTCCGTGGCATCCATCACACCCTATATTGTGGATGTGAGTGCCATAGTGTGCATGGCAAAGGAGAATGCAGGTAAGCTCAGGTTCATCAGCACTGCAATACTGTAGCATTCAGTGTATGAGGGCATATATAGTCTTATGTGGGTGTCAGGTCTGTCTGTTTTGGGGGGAGAAGAGTTTAACTGCAGTTTGACTGTCATGCTCATATTTTGCCTGCTATAACAATTATCACAGTAACTACTGTAAATGTGAGATACATGGGTGTATTACCATGTGATGGTGAAACATGTGGTGGTACTGACATTACCTCTACCTCAACTTTTCACAGGTCCGTCAGGTGTTGAACAAGCCCGTGGTCCTGCTCCTGGTAAGCATAACACTGTTTTGTTATTGATGTATGTTTACAGAACTGTAATCCCTTGACTGCCATCCCAGGCTTGCTGCCTGTTTAGTTATATTGTTGGCATAATTACCAAATGCACACATATTGTCAGAATGTACACATCTTAGAGTAATACCTATGCCTTGTAGGTGTGACCACACTGATATAGTAGATGTAATAGTATTGTCAGGACAGTACAGAGTGTCATGTGTGTCAGCTGTGTAGAGTTTACACTAATGTCAACAGTGTACCTCACTGTTGCTGATGAGATTGCAATACAATGAGAGTTTATTTACAAGTAACTACAGCTGTTAGTGGGAAGAGTACTTTCCTCATTTCCTACTGTATGAGGTTAGGTTTTCAACAGGTCTGTCATAGTGACAAAAGGGTATAGAGCCTTACATATATCACAACATGATACTGCAGAACATAATAGTGCAGTTATTAATATACTGTGATTTCCTTTCTTATCACAGGTGATTGGGGGCTTGATCTCTGTCCCCTACACAACCTGATTTAAGTGTCTACTCGGACTCTGATGATGATGGTGGCCACAGTGTGGCACAGGTGGGGGGTTTCGGGGCTGAATTTGTCCCAGAGGTTGATATCCCTCTTCTGCCCTCATTGTCACTGCATGCAGTCAGTATGCCCACACATACCCAGTCCCCAGAGACCACAGATATTGGACAGTCAGTGGGTGGGGATACTGAACAGGAAAGTGTGGAAACTATGGCTCCAGTGAGTGTAGACACTGGCAATAGCCAGAGAGCTGGTGAGGTCCCACACTGGCAGATTGGTAGGGGTGCTTGTAAGAGGTCTGCTGTCCGTCCACCACCTGTTGCAGGTGTCACATCACGGGTCACTCGGCGCACATTTCGGGCTGTCATGGAGGCACAGGCACATTCAGAATGGAACACCAAATGTATGCTTAGGGTTATGGATGCAGCACAATCTGACATCCGTGGCTGCCTCCAATGCATTGGGAACAACATGGATTGGTTCACTGAGGCAATGGAAAGAAGGTAGGCTGAGACATTTTCTGTCTTGGACCGCACATTGTACTGGAACATGTGGTTGGTGTTGAGCTTCAGACTCATGGATGTAGGTCAGCAACCCCATCTGCTGAGAGTCCACATGGCTGTGCACAATCACACTCCCATAGTAGGAGTACATCTAGTGCTACAGAGAAGAGTGTGCTGTCCACACCATGACATGGCAGGCCATGTGCTTGTGGTCCTAGGTGTTCCCATAGGGGACAAGGTCCCAGTAGACAGTAGTCACCATCAAGTACTAGCACCGCTTCTGACCTTGGGCATGAAGGTGCCAGTGGAATGCCTGGCAGAGCCAGTTCCCATGTTCAGGGCCAGAGACAGTGAACTGCCAACTCTACCATGTACAGCTTCTAACTTGGAGAGCTTTAATGAAGTCGGCCACTAGGTAGGAACATAATCTATCAATTGTACAAGTTCCTTATTCCCTCTGTATACAAACAGGTGAGCTCCAGAGCCATTCCAAAACAAACCTTTAGTTCAGTCCCAAATCACTTACCTCTACTCATCTTTAAAGAGCTTGCTAGCAACATTTGGTTTCTGTAAGCTGAAAATCTCTAACATAGTTTATTGTCTTACTTACATTTCCTGGCTCCTGATTGTTTTTTTCTTTTCTATTTGGAATCCCTCCTGCTGCGATTGCTCTGCCTGCTCCATTAACCCTTCAGGCTCACTCCACTCCCCTACCCTGCCCCCATATCCCTCCCGCCCCCAGTGGTTCTACTCTTGAGCACTAGGCAGACACTCCCTCACTCTATCCATCCAATTAGACACACTTCCTGTTATCCTGTTTCCTCCTCCTAGACCTGTAAAATGCTCGTGCTTCACCTATCACTTCTTACTGCACTCATATTACTATCTCACCTCATTACTTATCACCACAACACATTCCAGACACCCACTTTTTATCACACCACAGACCCACCTTACCATACTACTCCATTTACATATCTCACCATCAGTCCTACACTTGTCAATATTACTAGCCTCCAATATTTTCCATTTAAATTAATACCTACTAAAGATAGTCACTATAAACCTCAGTTATTCAACAATAAACTTATCAAAAGATTGAAACTACTTACCAACATTGCCTCTAGGCTACTGCTTAGTTGTGACATCCACTCAAACCCTGGACCACTCTCAGATAACACCAACTCATCTAATCCCTCTAGTCTCAACACCCCCACACTTACAATCCTAAACAGAAAAAAATCATGCTAATAAACATTAATATTAGAAGTATAGCCAACAAATTGGACATCCTCCATGCCACTCTAGCAACATACTCCCCAGACATGGTCATAATCACTGAAACATGGTTAAAACCAAGTACAAAAGATAATGAAATACTACCCCCATTTTACCCCATACTAAGGGTGGATAGACTCAACAAAAGAGGAGATGGAGTTGCTGTCCTCTTAAAAGACCATCTCAATTTAACTTTCCTTGAATGCAAAACCCCACAACTGGACAGTGCAGAAATCATCATTACCACACTAACCATAAATTCAAGAAAAACACTTAATATAATTGGCTGCTATATCCCACCTGGAAATAATGTTCCAATTATAGAATGTCTATTGAACTGGGCAAGAAGTACCCTTAGTCAAGAAACATTCATACTGGGTGAATTTAATTTAGACAGGTTTGCATGTGATACAGATCACCCCATCCATCACATAAACTTGCATGTTTTTTACACAAACTATTCAAGAACCTACCCGAATAGATAAAGCTAGTAAAAAACAATCCACCTTGAATTGGATATTATTAAATAATTCCTCTCACTCATTCCAATCAGGTTGCCTTCCTGATGGTCTGAGCAACCACTTACCCACATTTCTTATATGACAACACATATTCCCACCAAAACCTACTATTTTTAAACAACTTGGAAAAAAACATAACTTTAATCTTGACAACTTCATAGCTGACCTACAAAGGTGCAATTGGACTCCACTCAAATACCTTGACCTAGATGATGCAGTGAATCACTTTACTAAATCTTTCTTAGATATATTAAATGCACATGCTCCTGTTAGAACCATCAGAGTAAAATCAAACTATGCCTCCTGGCTAAGTAGAGACACTAGGGCCCTTCTGAAAACTAGCGATAAAGCCTGGGAACTATGGCATAAGACTAACACAGTAGTTTCTAAACAACAGTATCAAGAACTTAGAAATAAGGCAAAAAAAAAGAAACAGATAAGACAGGATAAAATAAATTTCTGTCATAACATTCAAATCACATATCAAAAAAACACTCAAAAATTCTGGCCAGCTATAAACTCAATCCTTCACCCTGGAAAATCTACTACACCAATGCCAAACATCCACAACAATTCCAATAGCATAGCTACCATTTTTAACAAACATTTTACTGAATCTATAATTGCCCTTTCCAAACAGCAAACCCCTAGTCCTGATACGAAACAAGCCAAGTCTACAACTAGCAGTGCCTCTTTCTCTTTCTCCCCAGTTCCTGCAGCCCCTATAAAAAAACTACTACAGAAACTAAAACCTACTACACTCACCATAGATAATTTACCCAGTGAATACCTCAAAATTGCAGCTGAATCTATAGCCTTCCCAGTATCAATCCTTATAAATAGATCCATTCTTGAAAACAAGGTCCCTCAACTGTGGAATATTTCACATGTAATCCCAATTCATAAAGGGGGACCTTCCACAGAACTGACAAACTATCGGCCAATTGCTATTCTTTCACCTCTTTCTAAGCTACTCAAAAGGTGTAGTCATCTCCAGGTCATGAAATTCTTACTAACAAATAACCTTCTTGCAAACACTTAGCATGGGTTTCTCCCATCACATAGTACCACTACAGCTCTCTTATCCTTCACTAATACCATACATCATCACAGGAATAACAACAACTTTGTATCTGCCATCTTTCTGGACCTATCAAAAGCTTTTGATATGGTCTACCATTCCAAACTAATAGATGTACTAACTGAACTATCCTTCTCACCATCTGCCACAGCATGGTTTCATAGCTATTTATCTGGTCATCAACAATCTGTTCTATGGCAGGATGATCTATCTCCATGCTTTCGTTTATCCATTGGTGTCCCCCAAGGATCTATCTTGGACCCTCTCCTTTTCTCCCTCTTTACTAATAATCTACACACAGCTACTCCACATGGTTCCAAAATACAGAATGCAGATGATTCAACACTTATCTGTGCTCCAACTTCTGTATCAACTCTTCATTCTCAAACACAAATCTTTCACTTCTGTTGAAACATGGTTAGCCAATGCCCATCTAATCCTGAACCCAAACAAATCTAAATTATTACTCTTCTAACCTAACAAGACATCTATCTCATGCCCAGCATTTAAGATAATAGCCAAAGACAATACTGTGATCTCCACAACAACCTATACAAAGCTTATTGGAGTGGAAATAGACAATACCCTAAAATTTGACTTGCATATCCCCCTAACTATAAAAAGAAACTTGGAAGTCTATATAGGCACAAAAGGTTCCTGACCACAATGGCCAAAATTACATTAGCACAAACCCATCTGCTCTCCACTCTACTATATGCCTCTCCAATTTTAACTAATTTAAGGAAAACTGACTTATCTAAGCTAGAAGCATGTTATAATAAAATTGCTAAGTTTGCATCTGACTGCCCATATATCACACATCATTGTACAACTTTAAGGATACTAGACTGGCTTGAGCTTCTCAACATTATTCTTTACAATCAACTCTCTCTAACTCACAAAATTGTAACACAACTAACTAGAACCCCTGCAATACAAAATCTCATCCTTCCTTACAGTCCAGCAGACCACTTCACTCTAACAACAAGAACTTACATAGGTTCATAGGTTCATAGGTTCATACTAGGCTATCTGCCCGAGGGCATTTACAAGCCTAGCCCATAGTTTTGTGGCTTACGCCACCCCTTTAGTATGGGGAACTATACCCATTATTTTGCTGTGCCTCTGTTGAGCAGTGACACTGAGGTAATCGCTGGGGTATATCTGCGATCTCCCATCCATTGGTCAAGATTTCTCTTGAACAAGGCCAGCGAGGTGCTCTGCCTCACATATACCGGGATTTTATTCCACAGCATAGGGAGTCTTTGGGTGATGAATCTATCCCTCCAGCGCATCCTATTAATAGCCGTGTCGAGGTTTAAGTCTCCGCCCTTGTGGCTCTGACGGATCTAGATTTTTTGAGGTGAAGCATATTCATCAAATCTGGGTTTGACATGGCCTTGTATGTTAGGCAAAGGTCACCTCTGAGCAAGTGAGCGACTGAATAGAGCTGGAGTTCTTTCAGTCGGGCAGCATAGGACAGATGTTTGAGACCCTTTATCCTTTTGTGAGGAACTTTTGTGGCCTCTCCAGCTGCTGCAAGTGTCAGGTCAGATACATTCCGAATGGGGCATTGTACTCAATCATTGGTCTGATGAGTGATGAGTATAGGGAGACTATGACCTCCCTTGATCTAGATGAGAATCCTTCATGATAAGGTGGGCAATGTAGAAGGTCTTCCTAACTACTTTAGCTACATGGGTGTCGAATGACAGACTACTATCAACCTGGGTCCCCAGGTCCCTGATAACTTCTTCTATGCTCAGTGGATTGCCACCTATTTGGTAGCTAGGGGTAACCTTGTTTTTCCCGAAGGGTATGACTATGCATTTTTGGCATTTAACTTTAGGCCATGGCTCTGGCACCAGTTATCCGTTTCTGTGAGACCCTTCTGAAGGATATCTGTGTCAGATGTGTTTTCTACTATGGCGCCCAGTTTGCAGTCATCTGCAAACTTTGTCAGCCATAACCCTCCTGTGTTTGCTTGTACTTGGAAAAGTAGATGCCAAACAAGAGTGGTCCCAGGACTGAGCCCTGTGGTACACCACTTGTGACAGGCTTTGAGTCTGACATGGCGCCAGCAACTCTGACCCTGTGGGTTCTGTCACTCAGCCAGTTTGCAACCCATCTTGTGATGTATGGGTTAACATTTAAGCTGATGAGTTTTTCAATGATACCCGAGTGGGGTATTGTATCGAAGGCCTTCGCCAGATCGAGGTAGGCTGTATGGACTGCCTTTCCCTCATCAATGGCTTTGGTGACTGTTTCGAAAAAGTCAACCAAGTTTAGAAGGCATGATCTGCCTTTGACAAAGCCAAACTGGGATGGATCCAAAGTCTGCAAATTCCCTATGTCTTTATTTATGAGACTCACTGTCTCCAAGGCCAACAACACTGCAGGAGAATCTTTATTTTCCAACTATATATCTTGTATATGGAACTCCCTTTCTAACTCCATTCTCTCAATCTCATCCACTAACCACTTTAAGCCATCACTTAAAGCTTATCTAAAAAATAAGTGGCTATGTTCCTGTACTAACCCCTCATGAGTGCTCTGATACATCACACTATACCCAAAACATATCCGACTTCTCCTTGATGATTAATCCTTTTTTTCTACCAACCTGTCTTAACCTTATATCTTGACATGTCATACCTACAAATAGTTCTTGCTATGTTCAATGCCAAGGTTTTGCTGTCAAGATGTAACAAATTTGTATGTTCTTAGTCTGACCTATATACCATTTAGATTTAGGACAATTATAGCCTAAAATATACACAACTCCAGTTGACCTACAATTGAAAAAAATATCTTGATGTAAATGGTTTCCCATTAATAAGGGAACCAGTTAAATTTCTAACCCTGGAACATATACTACAATACTACAAAACAGAAGTCAAACTGCAGAAAAACAAACAAAAAAATAGGCAACGTGGTATACCAGACCTTTCAAGTTTATTGTTAGTGCTTTCGGGCATAACAATGTACAACCTTCTTCAGACAAAAGCATGAAAGAAAGAAATTTCTTGTCCCTAGATTCACTATGCCCTGCACGGTGATAAGGATCAGTGCAGGAGCTCTAGCAGGTAATATGTTTGACGTGCGATGCAGGAATAGCCAGCAGGGGCATGCATGAGAGCTCCTGCACTAATCCTGCATGGACTAAGCCCTTGTATGCAAATCACCCCTTTTGCAGGAGAAATCAATGCAAATGAGGTGATTTTGCGATCCAGGAAGCTTGCGACCATCCATGCAGGACTAGTGCAATCTGCAGACATGTACTTGGTTAGTAACCGAGTACATTTCTACAAAATCCAAAATGGAGCTGTGACAGCTCCAAATAAAGGCTGCATATCAGTGAGGAAGCATGCCAATGGCCAAGTATATGGCCACTGGCATTGCAAACAAAACAAAAAATAAAAAAATCATCTTTCAATTTTTTTTAGCCAATCTCGGTTGTTTAAGCGTAGAGCAGCGGTGCGCAAAAGGGATCAGGGGAAAATAACAAAATAAACCTAAATTAAGCATTCTAACTAAAATCAGTATTCTGCCATGCAAGTCGATGGCAGGCAGAAGGCAACATGGCCAGTGAGTAGTTGTTGCTAAGGGGGGAGGATCAGTGTGAGACATGTAACTATGCATCAGCAGGCAATCCTATGCAAATGAGGGGAATGATAGTGAATCCCAGTTTTCCCCAGCATGTGAGTCAGATCCCAACAGTGTAAGAGCAGGAATAGCTTGTTGCAAGCCTAGGAGTTAGTTGACATTATGGAGGGGGGGTCAGGCATACTGTAAGCAGATTGGAGCCCTGTAGCTTGGGATTGCATCTAGCTTAGCACAGCTAAACTAGGGGGTGTGTCTAAACCTGCTTAGCACTCTGTACAAAGCCAAAGTGGGTGTGCACACTGCATATGTTTTTTACAGGAAGAAAAAAGAGGTTAAACCAGGAAATAGCAACAGTGTGCACATTTGAACACTCTGCACATTGCGCACACGGGCTTAAACAGGAAGGCAATAGGAAGGGAAAACAGCAGTAGGGAGGGTATCAAGGAGAACTAGCTTAGCTGGCAGGTGAAATGTATCAGAATCAGCCAATTACACAGGCAGCAGACCAGCCCAGCCCAGAACACTACTATAAACTAAGCAAACACCTTCCACTCTGTTTTTTTCCCACACTCTACACCACCAGTATAAACAAGCAGGGAACTTTTAACACTCACACAGAAAATGATAGGGGCTGCAATAGCTATAATACAACTTGTGGAAGAGGCTGAGGGTGGTGAGGATGTGAATGCTGTTGGCCAACCCACAGTGAGGAGACAGAGAAGAGTGTACAGACCAAGGGTAACCTACCAGGGGCTACATGAGCTGGAGATAGTGGAGCACTCTAGGGTGGACAAGGACCTCCTACAGCAAATTGTTGAGCTGTGCTGGCCATGCCTCACACACAGAACTAACAGAACGGAACCCATCCCACTGGACACCAAGGTATGTGTAGGCCTAAAAATACTAGCTACAGGTACCTTCCCAAGGCCAACTGGGGGATATGATGGGGATTTCACAGGCATCTGCATCCAAGGTACTCCACCAGTTCTTGGATGCCATGTCAGCAAGTCAGTGAGCACATATATTTCCCCAACACCCATGAGGTGTTGGCCAGCAATATGCAACTGTTCCACTAAATAGCAGAATACCCTGAGGTAGTGGGTGCCATAGACTGCACGCACATATGCATCAAAGCACCACCTGGTGAGCAGGGTGGGGTCTACATCAACTGCAAGGGCTTCCCCACCATCAACTGCCAGATCATGTGCGATGCCCAGAGCATAATAATGAATGTGTGTGCTGGCTGCACTGGAAGCTATCACGATTCTCACATCTGGCATCTGATGCAGCTGTACCAGAGATTTGCCAGTGGGGACAGCCCTCACGGTCACCTGGGGGGGATGCTGGATACGCACTGGAGCTGTGGCTGATGACACCCATCAGAAATGCACACACACCCAAATAAGAACCCCATAATGAGGCACATGCACAGACCACAATTATAGTATACATGTGTGTGGGATGCTCAAGTCACAGTTTTGTGCCTGGACACATCTAGTGGAGCCTTGCAGTACTCACCAGTTATATTTACCCAAATTGTCCTTGTATGTGCCATGCTACACAATATGATCCTGTGGAAACAGCTGCAGCAGGAATAACACGGTGCAGAGCCACACAGCCCCCCACCATTGCCAAGGCCTGCACAGGCACAGAGTGACTCAGAGGAGGAACAATCTGAGCCTGCCCCAGTAGGCAGAGGTAAATATGCCCAGTATGCCCTGGCCTTGGCAAAGAGCAATGCATAGCACATGCACTGACACAGGAGGGACCCAGGGAATAACACCTCTCTCCGACTTTCACATACAGTAAAAGGGATGCCAAACATTACACTACCTGTGCCTAACCATGTGAAGGGAGTGTGCTATGTGCATCTGACATAGGCAGCCCTGCAGCACCACCCTCGATACTGGGACACCCAGAAGGTAAGTGACTCACACATGCCAGTCGGGGGGGGGTCATATACCCAACAACAGTCACAGCCAGCAGGACAGGTGTAGACAAACACAAACAAAGGTTGTGCTATGGCCTCTGAATGAGGCCTATGTGTAACCTCCCCCCAGGCCTACACAGACAGACTATAGCAGGTCAGGCAGTGAGATGTCAGTTCTGAAGGGTAGGAAGTCAGAAACTAATATGTAGGTAATTAAAAGCTAAGATCTGTAGTACACTGGTATGCCTTTAGCCAGCACGATATGGAGTACCCGACATACCAGAATAGCCCTAACAAATGTGCACAAATGACAGGTGTGCCCCCCATCTGAAGCAGAAATGTAGTCACAGTCAGGTGTGCCCCCCCAATCCTCTGTAGAAATGTAGAAATAGTCAGGTGTGCCCCCCTATCCTACGTAGAAATATAGTAACAGTCTGGTGTGCTCCCCAATCCTGTGTAGAAATGTAGAAATAGGACTGCCCCCCATCCTATGTAGAAATATAGTAACAGTCAGGTGTTCCCCCCAATCCTGTGTAGAAATGTAGAAAGAGTCAGGTGTGGGCCCCCCACCCCGCTATGCAGAAATGTAGTAACAGTCAATGCAAAATGATCGATGGATACCCTGCATTGACAGCATGCTACCTGTCGGTGTACAACACAAAGTTCAGCACTGCAGTACAAACTACCTTGACTCAATCCACACATTCAATAGAGATGGCCATACTGGGCATGCTTACACACTTAGAGAAATGAAGGCGATGTCAGTCAACAACATACTGAAAGGTCATACTGAGCATGCTCACACACTTAAACACATGAAGGCCATGTCTGCAAACACCAGTGGACCAGACATATATGGCAGTCGCAGTTGTTAGTGCAGACACTCGTCAGTATGCACCAATCATGCCTTCTACACACTGTGGATAGGAATACAGACATATATGTAAGGACAACACACTATAATAAGCCAAAGGTAGATGGACATAGATGTGTGGCAGAGGGTTCCTGTGACAAGTAGCCATTCAGGCCTGCCCCACCCAGCACACAGCCAAAGGGCCCCAAACACATGAGGTGCAGATGTCACTCACTGCGCATACTAACCACCAGTATCTGTCAGCATGACAGACTATGTGGTGCATGTGCCAGCTGTGCAACATTACTGTACAAGGAAGTAGCCATCTAGCAGCTGTATAGATGCACCTGTGAAATATGACCCTGTGTGTGCCCGCATATGTTGTGTCAACCCATAGAAATACACCTTTGGTAGACTTGCAACCCAGTAATCTCCATGGCGCATCCCATAACTGTGCACTGCTGTAGTGTGATAAACTAGTTAGGTAGGAGTTCTAATCCCAGACTTTGTGTGTTTGTGTGCTTGTCTGTCTGTTTCTGACTGTGTAGAGAGCAAAGCTTTTTAGGATAGTCACACTACCAACAATTCAAATGCTCAACTTTGGCAAGGCTGCTGATGTCATCCACCTAGAAATACACATCTGGGAAGGCTGTAGCCCAGTAATCTCCATAGTGTGTCCTGTAACTGCATACTGCTGTAGTGTGATAAAGTAGTTAGGTAGGTGCTCTAATCCCAGACATAGCAAGTGTGTGTGTGTGTGTGTGTGTGTGTGTGTGTGTATGTGTGTGTGTGTGTGTGTGTGTGTGTGTGTGTGTGTGTGTCTATCTGACTCTGTGTAGAAAGCAATGCTTTTTAGGGTACTCACACTCCCTACAATTCATATACTCAACTCAACTTTGGCATGGCTGCTGATGTCATCCACCTAGTGATACACCTCTGGGAAGGTTATAGTCTAAAAACCTCCGTAACATGTACTGTAACTGTGTACTGCTGTAGTGTGATAAAGTAGTTAGGTAGGTGTTCTACTCCCAGACATGGCAAGTGTGTGTCTCTGTCTGTGTAGAGAGCAATGCTTTTTAGGGTACTCACACTCCCTACAATTCATATGCTCAAGGTTGGCAAGGCTGCTGATGTCACCCACCTAGAAATACACTTCTGGGAAGATTGCAGCCCCATAATCACCATAGTGTGTGCCATAACTGTGTACTGCTGTAGTGTGCTTTGGAGCTGTGGTAGGGTTCCATCCCCACCCATGGCAGTTCTGGATAATTTGTGTGTGTTTCAATGTCTGTGTATGGAGCAATTGATTATAGGCTAGTCACACTCACTACAATTCGAATATCCAACTTTGACAATCCTGCTGATGAGATTCTTTGTGAAATACACCTTTGGGGAAGGAGTTGTCCAGTAATCCAAGTGGTGTGTCCTCTAACAACTCCATGCTGTAGTGTGATATAGATCTCTGTTAAGGGCTCTATACCCCCACATGTCGGTTGTGGATGTTTTGTGTGTGTGTCACAGTTTGAGTAGGGAGCAATGCATTTTAGGCTAGTCACACTCACAATTAGAATGTCCTATTTTGGCAATCCAGCTGTTGTCATCCAATGTGATATACACCTTTGGGGAAGGAGTACTCCAGTAATCTCTGTGGCGTGTACTACAACTGCATAGTGATGTAGTGTAATAAACTAGTTAGGGGCTCTACTCACAGACATGATATGTGTGTGTGTGTTTGTAAATTGTATCCTGTGTGGAGGTGGTTGTGAGTGTGTGACGCCTGTGGCCAATGTGGATCGGCTTTTAAATAATTTTTATATGGTGGCCCTACTATATTTCACAATGTCCACCAAACGAGTATAACAGATGTGAAATATCTGGGATGCTGGTTTGCAAAGCCACACCCTTACATGTGACATTAAGGCCAGGCAATCACAATTAGCAACCCCAGTATTACCCAGAGCACACTCTCAACCCATGTCTCATACACACACAAATGCCTAGGCAACAGACAATATGTGGGTAATACACTGCATATTGGCTATTGATACTAACTAAGGAGTGATAGCAGTGGGCTACAGAGGGCATGGCACCCTGTTCATCTGTCCAATATGCACGTACAAGTAGAGAGTGCACCCTCCCCATTTTCCCCAATGAACACCTGCAACACCTGTGGTGTCATCACATGTGAGCCATAAAGGATGTGCCATGCCTGACAACATGCCCTGTATGGACAGATGCCACTGACACCAGAGAATGCCGTTAGCATGCTATCAATATAGATGCAGGGTAAACCTGCTGCCCATTATTAGTTTCCACCACAGGTGGGCAAGACTGGCACATCTGATGATAATTTGTGTTCACAAAATGGGCCAGACACCCCAGGTACAGTTCCATATGTCACTGTACATGCATGTCTATGTCATGGACTAAGGAACACATACATGGCAAGTGAAGCACAGTATTGGGCACACACAAAAGTCACCCTTGTGTCTGGATGGGGGATACAATACCCACCTGTGTGGGCAAATGCAGAAACCATAGCCCTGAGCCACAATGCAGACCATTGTCGTGTGACCTGATGCCAAGGTGTACCCATTGCCTAGTCTTGTATAGCTGTCTGGCACAGTCGACCACCACACACCCGTAAAGACATGCACCGATGCATGTCAGTACTGGCACCCTGTGTGTTTGTGCGTGTGTTGTATGGTGCATATATTCAAATCCACACTCATTACAACCCCCATTGGCATACTGAAGCATGCAGTCTGATGTCAGACACCTCCCCATACCCTTTGCTCATACAACCTCCATATGACCCATGTGGTGCATGTGATACCTGCACAGTGATGTGTTGTGGCAATCCCACTACTGATGAGTTTTAATCCTGGCCCAGCCAAGTGTGTCAATGTGTGTGCATCTTTGTGAGAGTGTGTCTGTGTTGATGGTGGCACCTGTTTGTGTGGACAGGCACGTATACGTCACCTACCGTATAGCTACCGTATCCCTCTTGCAGATGTCACTCACCATCACATATATGTTCTGAGGGCTCCATAACAGGTAACCCATGTGGCACATCCAATAAATGCATAGGGCTGTGATAGCACTACATAGTCAACAGGGGGTTGATACCCTGTGATGGTAGGTGTGTGACACAAACATGCTTAGGTTTTACTCTTCAACCCCTCCCTGACTTGTCTTTACCTCTGTCTGCCTATCCCAATCCCTCTCTGGTGGATGTGGAGACCTACACCTGCTTTGCTTAGGCAGCAGCATGTGTATTTTAAGTGATGTTCATGATCAGCTGATGGCCCATGAATGAATTGCAGCCCTCCCCTAGCTCATTGCATGTGGAATAGCTGTGGTAACATTCCCATAGCCATTTGCATGGAAACACACTCCAATATCAAGGAACATCATGTTGGTGCTGGCCCTTTTCATTCACTGTGAGCAGGAACTAGATCTGTTGTTCGGCAAACAACATCTCAGATGGATTGGGGATTTACCTCTAACAACGTACACTGTGGAAACATTGCAACACACAGGAGGGGGATGTGCCTGACCTGACTACAGACTGTAAGTGCTGCAATACTGCATTTGGAGTAATGTTGGTTTAACAGTGTGTGTGTGGATATGGCTGTCCTACATGTCTCAAAACCTGCCATGTCAGTTCTATGTTTATGAGGAATCCCCATCTGCAGGGTCTTTTGCAGACTGGGCAGTGTTCTGTGTCTTTGGTTTCATGTGTTACCCATGGAGCATCTATCTGTGGACTGCAGAAGATAGTGTGAGAATTGATGTCTGTAAATGGTGAAAGCCATGCCAGTTATTGACTTCATATCCCTCACAGGACATATGTTGCAACAAACCCTGTTACAACAGTAAATGTATGAGGTTATCACAGCAACATGTCAATATTGGCCCTGTGTATGTGCTTCCAGACCCAACTCTGTCAACCTTTGTACATATGTCGTGCATGAAGAGGTGCATATGTGCTGTACACCATAAGTAGTGCCATTGTAGCTGATAACAAGCCAGTGAGATATCAGACTGCTACACATGTTATGTACAGTAGGGGTTATATTTGATGACATAACCTGGACATACTGTGGTTGTTTGTACAGTACTGAGGTCTGTGTACTTACGGTTAATGTCAACAGTGTGTGTATTGTTAATATATACCTTGGCCTGTGTACAAACTGTGGTAGTTGTCATTGTCCTAGGTCCCATCCTATCTGATGTTACATACTACTCCACTGTATGCTACCATATTGGCTTATATGTTTGTAGGGCCATACACACACATGCCCCATACCACAGTCAGCCATCAGACCAAACAGTGTAGTGGCCCAGTATAAGTAAGGTTAGTGTGTGAGTGGCACATATGAGGATGGTGTTGACAGATAGTCCATATACTGTAATATTATGCTAGCTTGCCATATGTGGCTGTGGCTCTGTTCTCATTGGTTGTGGTTATGCACTTTCACACAGGTGTATCTTACCCTGTGCTGTGACATGCCTGTACAGCCTGCTATATATGCAGGTACATGTGCATTCCCCCATAGGAGATGTAGGCCAGTGTTGAGCTAGTCTGCCTGTAGCCTGCACAGCCCTTTGTTACATGCCTAGCAGCTTAGTGTACTTACCCAGTGAGATGTCATGTGCAGATACTTGCCAGATGTACTGCTGCCAGGCCTCCCTTAAAATTCATGTATGTGGGATGCTTTACAGATGTATATCAATATCTACTGGGTAGTATGTGGCCATGGCACCCCTGTGCCAGCGGGTAGTATGTGTCAGGCCAGACAGGTGTGTGTAAATGCCTAACCTATGGTGGCATGTATATACTAGTTGTTATGTGTTATACCCATCTACATGGCTGTTAACATCCATGTTGTCAGGCATGGTACACATGTTTTGCACTAAGGGGTTCTGTGTATACCTCTGGACTGTACAGAGTGTGTCAGAATGTCCACACATATTGGCCAATATCTCTGCTGCAGTCGACAGGGCAGTACATGCTAGCAGTGGTTCTTTACTATGATGTCCTTAGGATGTCTGTCAGTAGCCAGTGGCATGCATGTGGAAAGCTGATGTGACCCCCCCCCCACACACACACACCATGTCTGTGAAGACAATCCCAGTTACAGTATCAATAATATATAGAACTGTAATAATACACAAATAAAGGTTTTCCATTCCTACAAACCTGTGTGTAGTGTTTTTTCCTTTGACCTCTCTGTGGGTATATGTTGCAGGCAATGATTGTCATTTGCATGGGTGGCCCATACAGTGTCCAGTTGTTCAGGTGTGAACTGTAGGCATAGTTGCTGTTCCATATTTTGTGCACCTCCTACATATGTATCTTACTGTACATATCTCTGCGTGTGCATGTGTAGTTACATGTATATATATATATATATATATATATATATATATATATATCTGTATCTGCATATATGTGTCTGTGTATATGTATCCTGGGGATGTTAATAGCTTCCACATTTTACATTTCCTATGGGAGCCAGATTGTACTGCATGATATGTTACCAATACAAGCCTGACATCATACAGGTGAGATGTAGTAATGTTAGCATCTTGTACCCATGTCATGTCAGGTCCGGGTTATGGGATCTGCAACACTTGGTATTGTATTGCAGGGTGGATGTGTTTGGCTGGGGGGTATGCCTATTCTTACAAGAAGTATACTGTTTGGGGCCTGTCAACCCCATTAACAGTGCATGTGGACATATTTGTTTTTGTTATTCTACCATTGCTATCTACAGATGTATAGCCACATATACCTATATATATATATATATATATATATATATATATATATATATATATATATATATATATATATATATATATATCAGCTTACATATGTATGACTATGTCCGTATATACCTACATAGCTGTATACCTGCGTACATATATGTACCTTGCTGTGCATATGTCGACATATATGTGTAGACATATATATGTGTCGATGTAGGCATTTGCATGTATATATGTTCCTATATATATATATATATATATATATATATATATATATATATATATATATATATATATATATATATATATATGTATATGTATATATATATATATATATATATATATATATATATACACACACACACATATATATATAGATATGTTTTATCTGTTTAGATATTAATATATTTACACACATATATACATTTAGATGTTGGTTACATTCTCTCTACTGTAGCATGACTGGGCTGGATGAAATGCTGGGCAGAATACAGGCCATTGGATACGGTGTGATTAAGGCACTTTAAAGAAAGTAGTTGTAAGCAGGTTTGCATGGAAGTAAGCACTGCTAACTTCCGGTTACAGTTTCTTATACTCAGTTAGCTTCTATATTGTATATTGTTTAAGCTGTGTAGGCATAGCTTATCCCCATGCAAACATACTTAAACCAACTCACTGCTGCTTAAAAGTGCTTACTCCCGCTTACCCCTGCGCTTATTTCTTTAAAGGAAAAGAAAAAGGGGTTGATAGGATGTGGTGAAAAAGGGGCACAAAGAGGGAAAGACAGTAGGGAAAACAGCCAGGGATGTGCAGAAAGGGTGTAGGGAAGGTCCATAGCTACCCATTTCTTCTATAGCAACAGCTGTGCATAAACACTGAATTTGGAGGTAGATTTGGACATTCAAACCCCGGGGAGAGGATGAGACAACAATAATTAATTGTGATGCCAATTAGCCCAGATTGCATGTGTCCAATGGACACATGTGCAAAATGGACAGCTGTGTATGGGGCAAAATTTTTTTGTGGGAACAGATTGCCCTTTTTTTTTTCAGGTGAGAGTGGGCTGTTGGGGAGGGGTAGTAGGTATACTTGGGGAGGTAAGTTGGGTAGGTTAACAGACAAGAAAAACAAGATGCATACAGGGGAGGTATATGAGACAGTGGGGGTAAAAACCTTGGACGAGGAGGGGAGTTTGGAAGTTGCAAGACCATGAGCCCCCAAATGGAAACAGAGGGACTGAGGTTCCCACACATGGGTAGTCACAACTGCACCTTCACTTCCCCAAGGGTGGCTGTGCTGGGGGCTGGGTAGAAGGGGCAGGCTCACCCTCTAATTGTGCCATGTGGCCCTCAAGCAGATGTAGCCAGTCTCAAAACTCCCTGTCTAGCTACCTACGCACCACAGCCCGGACCTGATGGTGGGTGACAGGTACCTCTCCGCCCCCGCTCCCAGGGGAGGGCCAACCCCCATCCCCTGTGGTAGTTCCACCAGAAGGTGGTGCAGGGCCAACGGAGGTGGACATCCCAGGCTGAGCCCCAGATATGCTGATGCCTGGTGGCATGGCCACCTGAGGTGGGATAGGTGGCTCCGCTGGGAATGGCCTTCCCATATGAGCTATGGTGCTGCAGTTCTAAGAGTGATATGGGTAAGTAATAGTCAACAGCATTCAAGTTTAGTGATAACTGCTTGCATAGACATTCCCATTAACCCAAGACACCAGATTTACAACAGTTGCAGAGCAAGCAGAACACATGCATATATGGGACAACAGTGGCCATTACAACAGCATGCAGGTTTCGTTGATGCCAACAGGCCACCAGTGTGGGAGTATTTTAACATGGCACATGCATAGAACCAAATGTGAATATTTGTAAATCAATGGGACATATGCCCCAACAAAAGTATGGAGTGTACACGTATCCATTGAGGTGTGTAATTGGGTTATGGTTGCACATATGGTGGGGGGTGAGAGAGAGAGGTCAATTAAGAAATAAAATATCCCTGTAGTTTTCACAACTTTCTTAGTCACTGCAGTGATCTGTCCCTTACATGTATTATTACACTACCCAATGGCCTTACTTTGTACAATGGTATGTTTGTAGATTAGTATATACGTGGACTGTGTCTTACGTATAGTCTACACCTCTTACCTATTACAGCTGTTGAGAAAATCATTGTTAACACTACCTGACAAATTCTACACATACTCCCAGATGCCATGCTTGTAGACAAGTATATGAGTGAACTGTGTTGTAACTACAGTCTACACCTCTTACCTGTTATAGCTGTTAAGAAAACCATTCTTAACACTACCTGACAAATTCAACACATACTCCCAGATGCCATGCTTGTAGACAAGTGTATGAGTGAACTGTATTGTAACTACAGTCTACACCCCTTGCCTGTTATAGTTGTTGAGAAAATCATTAACACTACCTGACAAATTCTCCACATACTCCCAGATGTCATGCTTGTAGGCAAGTATATGAGTGAACTGTGTTGTACCTACATTCTACACCTCTTACCTGTTATAGCTGTGGGGTAAATATTTGTTAACTCTACCTGACAAATTCTACAAATACTCTCAGATCCCATGTTGATGTTATACACATACCTAACAGTCAGTTATTGCACATACTATGGTCAAGTCTTGACAGGACGCAGGTGTTAATGTGACACATTTTGGAATAGCTGTCATACACTTTGAGATAATGACAGGTTAGTTTTCATATATATTCTCTTTTTATGTTTAGGTCTGACTATTCATTATATGTCAGTATAATCTGCCTACTTTTCTTGGATCATCACACTTATCTGTCAGGGGAACATGTTACCAGGTAACAGATTTGGGCCCATTATCTGGACATGCTGGACAGATCAGAACAGTTGAGGGGTATGACTATGCAAACAGCTTACTACCTGAACATTCTGCCACAGTCTGAAGAGTTGATGGTTATGATTATGCTTACAGCGTACTATCTGAACATTCTAGCAAAGTCTGTACAGTTGTTGGGTCTAATAATGCATACAGCTTTCTATCTGCACATTCTCGCAAACTCTGTACAGTTGTGGGGTATGATTATGCATACAACTTACTACCACTCCAGCTATTCAAACCACTGCTGTGTGTGGTATAAATATTACAGTTGGGATCACAGTACACTGTGCTATCAGGGAATTGGTATAAAGCATTCCAATGGTTTTTTTCTAAGTCTCCCTCAGTTTTTCTATATGGCTGACCTCTTGGGACTTCCAGCATTGTTATAATGAACTTCCTACACATTTTAACTGTGTTCAACAGTGTGGGTAAGACTACTTAATACAACAGTACTATTTATAGAATGCAGCACTACAACAACATATGAAAGCAGAATGCACACAAGCACTCCAGGGTTTATACTTTTAATCACTAGATATTGCACCTTTTTTCCACACAGCCTGTAAGACAGTCTTCCTGAAATATTGTCTGGTTTATTCAGTACATCCCATACACAATACATGTTTATTCTGGTACAACACTTTCTAGTAGTGTTATATTTATTTGCTATGACAGCACATGCAAGCATATTACTAACCTGCCTCGCAATGCAGCCTTTGCAGCCTAGCAGCATGTGTTTGCTGGTTCGCAGCCACTCATCTGCAGCTGTCAGAGAAAAACAGTGATATTTAGCCATTACCTATCCATAGTATACAGAAGCTAGGCAAGCATTATCTATGTAGTAGAATGAGTACTTAGTGCTGGGGAATCAGCCATCTACCTGGATTCTGGGATCCACTGGTCCAAGAGATCACCCCTCTGCTGCTTCAGGTCAGCATTGCTCAACAGTCCAGGGGATACTAGTGGCACTGGTGAGGTCATGGGCGAGACTGTCCCAGGCCTCTGCTTTATACTGAGAGCCCTGGTACTGGCCCTGCAGTAGTTTCTCCTCATGGTGTTTTACCAAGAGCCATACCATGAAGCTGGACTCCTGGGTGCCCCAGAGCTGCGCTCTAAATTGAGTGCCTTCCCCAACTCTAGCCATTCTGCCTACAGTAGGGAGCTGCAACCAGTTATGGGAATTATTGGCACCTGTGGGGTTTAAATATGCCCAATTTCCTGCACTTTCCCATGATTGGACGGTTTTGAAAAGGCTAAGCTATGGGCACACCTGATTACCTAATGATGGCATTGCTTAAATGGGCATACCACTGGGCAGATTGAGTTAGCCGGCCTATACATTACTTACACATATTTATGAACCTGTGCAATGCTTAGCGTTGCTTAATATCTAATTAGCATTATATTTTCCTTTTGACATTGATTTATTATTTGGTTACATGTTATATCTGTGTCTGGTATCTGTGATTCATGTGTACATACACTGTATGGGGTCCTGGGGAATTCAACACTTTATTACAATAACGCCTCACATCTGGCCTTACTGCAGTTCTCCAGTTCACATATTTCTGTTATGTAGCAGATTATTCAACATCACACTGTACATAGATTCATTTCACATGTTCAGTTTGATTTTCCTATGGTGAGGATTTGTTAGTTGAAACCTCAAGCTTATGTACTGCTGTGATGGCTTAGTGGTTAACTACTGTGACTATAGTGTGCAGGGTTCTAGCCTTGCAGAAGCTGATTATTTTGTTGCTGGGCAGAACATGGGCCATTGGATACAGAGTGATTAAGACACTTTAAAGCAGTTGTAAGCGGGTGTGCGCGTGTTTGTGTGGAGCTAAGCACTGCTAACTTCGGGTTGCAGCTTTTTATACTCAGTAAGCTTCCTGATTGCTAAATCTGTGTAGGCAGTGCTTACCTCCATGCAAACACACTCAAACATGCTTACTACTGCTTAGTTGTGCTTAGACCTGCTTACTAGTGCCTTATTAATTATGACAATGATACTTCACATGTGGATTTCCTGCAGTACTCTAGTTCATAAATATGTATTATTTAGTGGGTTTTGAAAAAAAAATATTGGTTATAATGTGCTTTGCCATGTAAAATACACTGTGCTGCAGTAGGACTCGAACCAGGAATGCTTACTCATTAGGCAAATGCTCTGGCCACTATACTATTGCTGTGCTGTTTCATTTGCATTTATCTGCCTTGTTACCCTCTTCAGCCTTTTAAGCTGCTTTAACCCTAGCTAAGCGATGGGCACACCCGCGCACCAACTGTTAGCTTTAATCAGATAAAAAAAAAAATAAAAGGGTTTCTTCATTTACTTTTTCTGTACTGTTGCTGTTGTACACACAGGGAACTGTTTATGGGGATCTGCGGACACCTATGAGCAATATCACTTGCTTCTTCCCACTTTCAGCTTTTCTACATTACAGGGGCATGTTTATGCTGTCAGACATGCCCCCTGCACTCGTACATGCTCCGAGTAAGCCTAGGAACTCAGGCAGCATGTCTTCCTTGATATGCTTGGTGCGCTGCCGTCCTGCTCCTAAATGGATGCTTCCGTGCATGACTAAGCTAGCCCTGCATGGAAGATTGGTGAATCCGGGGGACAGTTTAAATAAACCACCAAAGGTGACATCATCAAGTCATCAATTCAGAATTAAAGAAACATTTACACATAACTAATATAATATATATATATATATATATATATATAATTAAAAAAATAAATAAATACATATATATATATATATATATATATATATATATATATATATATATATATATGTTTATAAAAATAAACCCCCTCTCTAGAACATATAATTATAATCATTAAAAAATGAATTTAACTGTAATATGAAAATCTTACACCTATCTCCATGGCCAAATAAAAAAGTGTGTTCTTATCAAATTAGCATCTTTATAAAGATTTAAATTTTAATAAACATTTTAAAGAGCATGACTCATTTAGGCCTGGGTGCAAATAGGCATTGGTTAGGACTTGCGACCACAATTCTCTTTGCTCTAATAACAAATGCCATGGCCCACCCCTGATGTTTTCTTTAACCTGTTCTATAACAAGAAATAAAAAAGGAATGCCCTGGATAGTCATTTATGTGCTTTGCTAATGCATTATTACAATCCTTCCTATGTATGCTGTACTGATGTTCATAAATGCGTTGCTTCAGTTGTCTTTCGGTTTTTCCTATGTAAAACCATGGACAGCCTTGGCACTCAGCCAAATAAACCACTCCAGGACTGTTGCAATTATATCTACCACTAATAGGATAAGTAAATTTTTTTTTTTGAAAACCTGATCGAAGCTTTAATAAATTTATAATAATTGCAATGTCCACATTTTAATATAGCCCTGGTTCTATGATTACTATGCAAGTCCCATGAAGTTTTTGAGATTAAAGCCTCTTTTATAGATTATTTTATGTACTTCTGGGACCTTGTCCCTAATTTGGGCATCTTTAATGAGCACGGCTCAATTCTTACAAAAAATATTCTTTACCTGTTTTGCATCAAGTGAAAATGGGGTACTGAAGGTTAATGTAAAATTACAATCATTTTTGTCAATTTGAAAACTGTTTGGTAGTGTTAAATTATCTGGCCTTTGTTCTTCTATTTGTGCAAGACTACATAATATAGATCTAAACCAACCTAATACATGCTTGTGGGTAACCACAGATATCAATTAATCAATTAATTTAAGTGGGTACCCATGGGCTAGGAACATTTCTTTAAGCAAAAGACACTCATCTAAAAAATCTTGTTGTAGGGTGGTCATCCAGGCTGCCCGTACAAATTGTCTCTTTACAATACACCACGTTTGGTAGTATGGACGAGTGCTTTCAAAATGTAAAAAACAGTTTGAATATGTGGGTATGCGATATATTCTACAAGTGTAACATTTATTAACCCTGTCTTTAGTTAATAATACATCCAAAAATGCTATAACAGCACTATTAAATTCAAGTGTAAATTTCAAAAAGGTGGTCATCTCTAACAGTATCTGAACAAATTCAGAAGCATGAGTTTCATCACCATTAAACATCACAAATATATCATCTAGATAGTGTGTATACCATGCAACATAATGTTTAAAATAGTCATGGCAGATTAACATTTCATTTTCCCATTATGCCATGACACAGTTAGCAAAGCTCCCCCCACAAGGGGAGCCCATAGCTATGCCTGATTTTTGAAGATATATATCACCCCCTAATAAGATGTAATTATTAGCCAAAATAATATCTAACAGATATTCAATCAGGTTTATCTCCTCACCTGCAACAACTAGTTTATGTAAAAATTCTCTGGTCTACATAATTCCTAAAGTTTGTGGGATTACGGTATATAGATCCCGGATGTCTATAGTTAAAAAATTATATTCAGCATTAAATCCAGGTCATTGATGTTTTTAAGAAAATCCCACGAGTCACGAAAAATTTGTGACTGACCCTTAAGGTGTTTGTTCAATTTCGTATCACCTATTTTAGCACATCCATAGGGAATACTGCTACTGCCAACAACAATAGGCCGAAGCGGTAGGTTATTTAAGTTCCTATGCAACTTAGGAAGCCCAAATATGGTAGGTGTAACTGGAGATGTTATAGTCAAGTAGTTATATGTATCTATATCTACTATACAGTCAATAAACAAGTCATTTAATAATGCCCTAATACATTGATAAGCTCCATGAAATTGGCTAACAGATAGATGCCTTTTCATAATTTCAGTGCTCAAAATACTTGACATTCTATTAGAATAATCTTCCTCAGTCATTAACACCACACCACCACCTTTATCTGACCTAGTAATTCCGATATTAAAGTTTCTTATAAAATCAAGAGCATTCAACTGATTCTCCAACATAATAGAGGCTCTATTGCTCTAAAGTTGTCCCTGCATAACATTCCTCAAATCAAGTTCACAGTATTTAAACAGCAACAATGAATTGTGAAGGGGGAGTAAATATACTAGAAATATGATGGTTAGCAATAGGGTTAATAGTGTTACCTAATAATATGTTTAAATTCAATTAACAAACAAACACCTTTAAGTCTAACAAAGTGTTGGCAAGACTCATATGCTTAGGAGGCACAAACGACAGTCCCATAGATAAAATGTCTATAACTTCATTAGTTACATCAAACTCAGTGAAATTATAGATTTTAAAGTCACCTGTTTGGTTTAAAAGATTTCGAGGATAAAGTGCATTACCACCAGTAACAGCAGGACTCAATAAGGGTGCAGAAATCATCTCCGGCATCTGTTGTTCTTGTTGTGATGAAAAAAGTGTTGTTGGAGCTACCCGGTCTTGAATTGTTCACATTTTGGCAGTTCTGAACACCTGAAGTATGAGAATCCTGAAAACTAGTTCTCTTTTGGTTTAAACTATCTTGACTGCATCTATGTGAAAGAACAGTTGCAGATTCTGGTGTATTCAGTGCCTCAGTGTTGGCTGGTAAGCCAGAAGGGGCGGATACTTGACTAGAATCTCTTTCAAAATTATTCAGCGAATTGGATTCAACAGGTGGATGATTGACATTGGCACCAACCAAGGGTGGAGGCGGGTAGGCTGTGCTATTGTTATAGTCCCTCTGATCATGCTGAAGTTTCTAATTTTTCACAACCTTCAATTTATCCACTGTCTGCTCAATACTAGTATAAATACAAATGTAATCATGGTAAAATAAAACAGTGACATGACAAAGGCTGCAGTCTCCAAGTTAAAAAACTTTAATAGTGCACATAACACAAGCGCTTTCACTGATTTGCTTCATCAGGTGTAATCGAGACACTACAAAACACACACCTTAAATACACCTCCCTATCACATGTTAAAATAAATTAGCATTAATTTCAGAAATATTTAAAGGTAAAATACACAAAATCTGCAGTGGTGCAGCGGTAGCATTGTTGCCTCACAGCAAGCGGTTCTCCCGTTCGATTCTCGGCTGAAGTGTGGGGAGTGCCTTCTTTGTAGGGTCTACATGTCCTCCCCGCAGTTGGGTGGGCATTCAAAAGACATGCATAAATGGGCGTGCCTTTGTTGAAGGTTGGATGTCGAGCTGGCACCTCGGCATTCATGAAAATCTACTGCCAATCATTAGCGGACCGGAGTTCCGCTGAGGCGACCCCTAACCAGGAAAAGCCAAAAGACAAACAACAACACAAACTAAAAAACATGTATAACAAGCATAGACTTATTAATATCATGAACATATTATCAAATCTTTTAATACATATACATATATAATTTATTCATATCATGTAATATTTCATCTCCTAATGGGTCTGGACTTTAATTTAGGTCTGAGGGGGATGCATTCATTTAACCCATTCCCTGCATCACCCCTCATCTTAACTATCCACTTAGATTCAAGTTCCTGTGTTCTCTGACATATAACCCCCTGCTTAGCATTCTCATATACCCTACCTATGGCTAAAAATGTAAAAGTATGTGTTACATCTGTATTTAAAACATGCTTTGCAAGGGCATTAGTTTTACTTCCCTTACTAATGTGATACACATGCTCCCTTATGCGTTCTTTAAAAAAATCTATCAGTTTTACCAATATAAAACTTTTCACATAATGTACAATGAGCAAGGTATACTATATGCTCTGTTTCACAATTTGTCGAGACATTAAATGTATAAGTTTTACATTGATCAGGATGTAGGAAAACACCGCTAGTGTCTAAATAATGACAGTAGTTACACTTCCCACAAGGCCGTGTACCACTCAAATCACTATCATTAGTTTCATTACGTGGATAACAGCCTCCTTCTTATAGACTTAGCATTCCTATACATAAACGTTGGTGTAGCATCTATAAAATGCATTAATTCAGGGTCAGTGGTCAATATACTCCAACACTTCCTAATAATATCAATGTAGTTTTTACATCCCTAGTATAATGTAAAGGGACCTTGAGCTTGGTCACTACTTTATCCATTCTTTTACTTGTGTTAGTTACCCCTTTTAATGCAGAGTAAAAAGGTTTTGCAGTAGTATCCCTTCTGCTCGCCACATCCTGCACATTCAAGGTAATCATCTGATCATCGTAACCTCTCTCTCTTAGATTATTTAATGCATGGTTCACCTGATCTGTAAAGTCTTCCTCCTTAGCATTTAATCTAGAGGCTCTGTAAGTCTGATCTCGAACAACATTTTTAAAAATATGAGGGGGATGTGAACTCTCTCTATGTAATAAGTGATTAACATAGCAGTCCTTCCTATGTAACTTGGTATATACCTGACCTATATTACTCTTAATCACTGTGGTGTCTAAAAAAAATCTCTCTTCAAATTCAAATATTTGTGGGTAAACTTCAAAAAACTTGTAGAGTCATTCAGGAACTTCAAAAATTCATCTAACATTCGATAAGAACCTCCCCAAAAAATCTCAGCGATAACTCATCCACGTGAGACGTCAAGTTTTGAATTAGTAATGTCAAGTTTCCAGTGGGATTTGTTCCACATTCAGATTGAAAATTCAACTTGTCCTGAGAGAATAGAAGTTGTGAGTCTGGATCCAGACTACTTGCCATGATAAAACCAATATCAAAAACCAGAAGTCAAACTGCAGAAAAACAAACAAAATAGGCAATGCGGTATACCAGACCTTCCAAGTTCATTGTTAGCGTTTTCGGGCATAACAATGTACGACCTTCTTCAGACAAAAACATGAAAGAAAGAAATTTCTTGATTTAAATAAACCACCAAAGGTGACATCATAAAGTCATCAATTCAGAATTAAAGAAACATTTACACATAACTAAAGTACAATATGTGTGTGCGTGTGTGTGTGTATATATATATATATATATATATATATATATATGAAAACAATAATATTCTGTTCTCTCAGGACAAGCTGAATTTTCAGTCTGAAGGTGGAACAAATCCCATTGGGAACTTGACATTACTAATTCAAAACTTGACGTCTCGTGTGGACTTGTTATCGCTGACACTCAAAAATTTCTGTCATACAACATCTCATGTGGCAGACTCTGCTGTTCCAGAAACTAGGGGTAACTTGACTTTATCTAACATTTCTCCTGTACCTCTTCCTTTAACTGTTACTGCTGGACTGCCTAATGCTTCTGCTCCATTAAATATTAGGCACCAGGAAGAAATTCAAATTCGGGGAATTAATGATATAGCCCCTAGTACTTTACCCTCTCTTAAGGACTGTTTGAATTCAACTATTCATCTTACCTATAGTGCTGCAGTATCAAATAATATTATGCAAACTAATAACTAGTCTACTATTCAAAAAATTGTTGAAAAGTTAAAGCAATTTGATCAGAAACTGTTTAAATTAAAAAAAACTACAACTTGAAATCATTTATTTACGTGAATATGTTTCTCGTTCACATATACCAAAGAGGCTATGACAGTGGCATTTTCCCTTTGGTCTGGTTCTTAAGTCATCATTTCATAAAGAACTACATAGTCTTTTTGACAGGTAGGGATGTGAGTTTTTAACTTTGCTTATTACTCACTATTCCCTGCAGTTGGATGCATTAAAGAATGAATTAATGGACTTAGAAAGAAGTATTAAAGAAGATACTGACTTTCTTAGGTATAAATATGATTACATTCATATTTATACTAGTACTGAGCAGACAATGGATAAATTGAAGGTTGTGAAAAATAAAAACTTCAGCACAACCAGAGGGACCATAACAATGGCACAGCCTATCTGCCTCCACCCATAGCTGGTGCCAATGTCAACCATCCATCTGTTGAATCCGATTCACCGAATAATTTTGAAAGGGATTCTAGTCAAGTATCCACCCATTCCGGCTTAGCAGCCAACACTGAGGCATTGAGTACACCAGAATCTGCAACTGTTCTTTCACCTAGAGACAGTCATTGTATTTTAAACCAACAGAGAGCTAATTCTCAGGATTTTCATACTTCGGGTTTTCAGAACTGCCTGAATGTGAATAATCCGAGACCGTGCGGCTCCAACAACACTTTTCATCACAAGAGGAAGAACAACAGACACCAGAGATGATTCCTGTGCCCTTATTGAGTCCTGCTGTTACTGGTGGTGATTCACTTTATCCTTGAATTCTTTTAAACCAAACAGATGACTTTAAAATGTATAATTCCACTGAGTTTGGTGTACCTAATGAAGTTATAGACATTTTATCTATGGGACTGTCATTTGTGCCTCCTAAGCATATGAGTCTTGCAAACACTTTGTTGGACTTAAAGTTGTTTGTTCGTAAACTAAATTTAAACATATTATTATGTAACACTATTAACCGTATTGCTAACCACAGTTGTTGTGTCTTTCAGCTTTTCTGGGTTAGGGGTCGCCACAGCGGAACTCCGGTCCGCTAATGATTGGCAGTAGAATTTTGCATGCCGAGTTGCCAGCCCTGATGCACAACCTTCAACAAAGGTACGCCCATTCACGCATGTCTCCACAAAGAAGATGCTCTAGCTGAGAATCGAACGAGACAACGTCTTACTGTGAGGCGACAATGCTACCGCAGCACCACCACAGCAGTACTAGTATATTTAACCCCGCCTTCACAATTCATTGTTGCTGTTTGAAAAACTGTGTGAACTTGATTTGAGGAATGTTAAGCAGGGACAACTTTATAGCAATAGAGCCTCTAAGAATATTATGTTGGAGAATCAGATAAATGCTCTTGATTTTTTGAGAAACTTTAATATCAGAATTCTTAAGCCAGATAAAGGTGGTGGTATGGTGTTAATGATTGAGGAAGATTATTCTAATAGAATGTCAAGGATTTTGAGCTCTGAAAACTGAAAAAGCATCTGTTAACCAACTTCATGGAGCTTATCAATGTATTAGGGCATTATTAAATGACCTATTTATTGACTGTATGATAGATATAGATACATATAACTACTTGACTATACCATCTCCAGTTATACCCACTATATTTGGGCTTTCTAAGTTACCTAAGAACTTAAATAACCCACCGCTTCAGCCTATTGTTTATGGCTGTAACAGCATTACATATGGACGTGCTAAAATATTTGATGCTAAATTGAACAAACACCTTAAGGATCAGTCACAAATTTGTTGTGACTCATGGGATTTCCTTAAAAACATCAATGACCTGGACTTTAATGCTGAATATAATTTTTTAACTATAGACATTCGGGATCTATATATGGTAATCCCACAAACTTTAGGAATTATGTAGACCCGAGAATTTTTACATAAACTAAGTGTTGCAGGTGAGAAGATAAACCTGATTGAACATCTGTTAGATATTATTTTGGCTAATAATTACATCTTATTTGAGGGTGATATATATCTTCAAAAATCAGGGACAGCTATGGGTTCCCCCTGTGTGGGAACTTTGCTAATTTTGTCATGGCATATTGGGAAAATTAAATATTATTCTGCTATGACTATTTTAAACAGCATGTTGTATGGTATACACGTTATCTAGATGATATATGTGTGATGTTTTTATCATGATGAAGCTCATGCTTCTGAATTTGTTCAGATACTGTCAGAGATGACCACCTGTTTGAAATTTACATTTGAATTTTTGGATGTGATATTAACTAAAGACAGCATTAATAAATGTTACACTGCTAGAATATATCGCAAACCCACATATTCAAATTGTCTTTTACATTTTGAAAGCAGTCATCCATACTACCAAAAGCAGTGTTTTGTAAAGGGGTAACTTGTAGGGGCAGCCCAGATGACCACCCTAGAACAAGATTTTTTTAGATGTGTGTCTTTTGCTTAAAGAAATATTCCTAGCCCATGGGTACCCACTTAAATTAATTGATGAAATGATATTTGAGGTTACCTACCTACCACCCAGTGTTAGGGGAGGGAATACAAGACTTACTACTGAAGATAATGAAATGAAATGGATCATCCGCCTTAGGGCAGACGTAGGCAAGGGATTAAATGACAGATTATCTATTAAACCAAGCCTACGTATTAAGAGCCTCAATGTCAGATAAAATATTTATCATTTATTATATATGTTTTATATTACATATATTTCTTATATTTTTTAATTTTTATACCTGTTTTATACCTGTTTCATCTATTTATGTACTTAGACTATATATTTGTTGAGATGGTAAAGTCGCAAAGATAAGTAATTAGTATTTTAATATGATCCAAACATCACAGTAGAGCAAGACGCAAAATTCTATTAAGAATATTGTTAGTTTCCATGATAGACGAGCTATGCTTATTATTATGATAGTTTATGGCTGACGCCATTATACTATGTATTTTTGAAGTTTGATATAATAATGGGGAATTTAATGTCGCTTTAATGGTAATCAGACAGCAACATTAAGTCAGAAATCTCCAATTAGATGAAGTTTCAGACTTTTTGTATTTTATTACTAGTATGATGTTTTTTGGTTAGTTAGTTATTTTTTGTCGTTCTATATATTAGGACAATATGTTGGGATATACGAAGTCAGCATTCTATGTATATTAATTAGTGTTCTACCACTACTTACACAGTTTATATACAGTTATGAGTATTATAGTTTTTAAATGTTTTTAATCTACAGTAATTTCAATCACGATTATGGTATTGATCTGGTGTCTGTGGACATAGTTTTATGGCTGAAGATTAGGGTCTAAGTTTTAAGTGTATTGGTTGTTTTGCTTTATTATTTTGTGTTTTATATGTTTGGTGAGATTCTTAGTGCCTGCTTTGAACATACTTTATTTACGTTTCAGCTAGGATGAGTTCGAAGTCCATGGCTGAAGGAGGTGTGGTTAGACTTTATGCAGTTTACACGTTATACGTGAATACGTGGTTAGAGGTTTAACGTATACTGTATACACAAACACAGGAATAAGTGAGCGTTTGATGAGTTCCTTATCGCATTGGTTTTTATTATTTTTGGATGTCATGGCCTCTAACTGGATGGATGAATAACTATATTTGGTAAGATCAATGCAATACATAGAAATGTTTATTAATATATTGAGATAGATGCATTTAAGGTTTTGCACATTTCGAGCGCTCTTTATAAAATGTATACCCAATATATGCATATTTCGTTACTTCAACACAAGACAAAGTTTTATTTGGTTGAGCAAGCTGATTTATGATGTATTGATCAGTGAAAGTTATTTTTGGAGTTTGAAATTCTTGTTTACTTGCAATATTGTTTATTTTGTTTTTGTTTATGTATATTATATAGTCAAAGGTTATATATACGTAGTATAGAATTATATGTTTTTTAAATGATGATACATGACAACAGTTGTTGCTATGCTGTTTTTAATATTAAATGTTTTAGTAAATGATTATAGATGGTTTTAACAGTCCCATCTATCACTATAGAAATGTTTTTGAGTCCTCAGCAGTCACTTGTATCTAAGGAAATGACATCATTATGTATTTGAAGTTTGATAGGCGATGTGTTTTTTAAATATTTGTAACAACTCAGTTCAATGTGGTCTGATGAAGCTCCTGTGAAAGCGCTTACCATTGACTGAGTGCACTCTGGATTAAAATTGCTGTTTTACTCTTCAAAAATTATCTGAGTCGTTTTGTGGTGGAACGTTATGGTTTATGTTTACTGACAGAAGAAGAACTATATTTATGCATGGTTGCTGTTGCTGGTATCTCGTTGCTACATTTTTGTCTTTTGGTGCTTTATCCAGCTTAGTATTTACCGACGGAGGTGCAGTAGCCTTCTTTTTGACTGTTGTTTGATATATATATATATATATATACATATATATATATATATATATATATATATATATATATATATATATATATATATATATATATATATATATATATATATATATATATATATATATATATATATATATATATATATATATATATATATATTTGTGTGCATTTTAATGTTTTATATATATATATGGTTCTACCTGACATAATCGAAACCACACAACACCGACAACCACATCACCGACACCACATATTCGACAGTCCATAAACACGAAACCACACATAACCGAAAAATAAATAACCGGTACACAAAACAACAAACCCCATACAAAACAAAACACATCCCATTCCACAAACCACACACAAAGCCCACACTAAACTACCCCTAACCCTAACCTTAAGCTCTAACCCTAACTCACTACACACCCCTCCCTCCCCTCTAACCCCCCACTCACTTACCCCACCCTATCGCCTCCTAACCCACTTAACTAAACCCACCCCTATAACCACCCTAACTCTAACCACGCCTAACCCCACCCCTCCCCCTCCCTAAACCCCTAACTCCCCCCCACCTAACTCCCACACAACCCGCACTTACCACACCCTAACCCTACTCCCTAACCCAACCTAGCCACTCACACCCTAACTCCCTTAACCCATCCTATCCCTCCACGTCGTCATCCTCACACTTACCTTTCGGTCACCTAACGTCCCCTACTTCCACAACCAGCACAGCCTTTCGTCTTCGGCATCCTCGATCTCTGGAGCTCATCCGTCCGATGTCGGTCTTCTATATATATATATATATATATATATAATATTATATTTCAGTTATGTGTAAATGTTTCTTTAATTCTGAATTGATGACTTGATCATGTCACCTTTGGTGGTTTATTTAAACCAAGACATTTCTTTCTTTCATGTTTTTCTCTGAAGGTTGTACATTGTTATGCCCGAAAGTGGTAACAATAAACTTAGAAGGTCTGGTATACTATGTGGCCTATTTTTTTGTTTTTCAACATATACTACAATGGCCACAAGGAAATGTCTCACATGGCAAATCTGTACTAAATCCAGGTACAAAACCATAATTCAAAATCTCCTTTAAATTTTTACTTCTTCTAAATGAAAACGTAACATGTTTAGAAAATAGATGGGCAATATTTTCATCCTCAGCAATAATATACCAATTTTTTTTTACAATGTTTATTAATGTCTCAAAGGTGAATATTTAGTAACATAATACAACCTTTCACAAACATCAGTAGAAACAAAAACAGCTGACATTTCAACTATATTTTTATTCCTATTTTTCTGTGCCCTTAAGGTAAACCCCGCAAGTACACATTGTTTTGAATATTTAAGTCCTTCCTCATCATACCCCATGCTCTTTAATATCATTTCAACTTTGTTAAGCTCAACCAATTTTAAATTTACATTACTATTATAATCAAAAACCCACTTGAACTCCCCATATGGTAGGGAGTCCAACAAATGCTCAGGATGCATGCTAGTTGCATGCAAAAACATATTCACAGATGTTTGTTTCCTATATGGCTTATACCCAATAGCCTTTCCATCCACATATAATGTAACATCCAAAAAAATAATCTCCTTATTCATCTCATAAGAAACATTTAAACCGTGATCATTAATATTTAATACCTCAAAAAATTCCAAAAATTCTGCTGGATCACTTTTACAAATGAAAATAAGGTCATCCATATATCTCTTATAAAATATAACTTTGTTCTTATAAAACAGGGTTAGATATATAAATTGTTTCTCAACATATCCCATATAAAGCACAGCATATGAAGGGGCAAAGGAAGTCCCCATAGCTGTACCTTTAAGCGGCAAAAAAATTCTCCTTTAAATGAAAAATAATTATGGGTCAAACAAAATTCCAACAAACCATTCAAAAATGTTGTATGAGAACCTTCACCCAATAAATCCATCACAGCTTCCAAACCCCATCTGCGCTTTATGTTGGTATACAATGACTTCACATCGATGGAGACCCAGTAATAGTTTTCCTGCCATTGAATATTTTTCACCCTATTCAGCACCTCCTGCATATTAGATATGTGCGCAGGGATCTGTTTTTTAAGTGGAATGCAAGAAATTGTCCAACATGAATTAAATATGACCCAACCCCTGAAATAATAGACCTTCCAGGTAGCTTCACCAAATCCTTATGGGTTTTAGGTAATACATAAATTATAGTTTTCTTGATATACAATTTACTAACATCACTTTTGTGAAGAAAACCTAACCGCTCACCCTTTTCCAATAATTCTAACAATTCTGCATTGTAATCTTCCACAGGATTCCTAAGTAAAGACTTATAATCACCTTCACTACAAAGTATGTCAGTCAACATTTCACAATACATATTTTTCTAAAATAACCCAAATTTCCACCTTTATTAGCACATTTGAAAATATATTCATTTTTAAACTGCTTCAAAGTTTGCAAAGCAAGCCACTCACTTTTGGTTAAGTTATATATCTTTTTTGTTTCAAAAAATTAACAAAAGCACAAGAAATTGCCCTGTACAACACCTTCTGAAATAAAGAAATAGCAGGTACATTCAACATAGGGGTAAACTTATTTCCCACAGAAAGTATTGGCAATTGTAATTTGCCATAGCCAGTAATATACCCTACCAAATCATCACCAACATCATCATCCAATGCATTAACAAGTTCAGGGTCAATTTCATATACAGACAGATTCATTAAATTGTCCTGAGTTTCATCATCCACAACATTAATTCTGTCCAAACATTCCCATGCTTTCTTGTCATAATAAACACGTAGCAACAATTTTCTACAAATTTTTTTCAATTCAAAAAAAACAAATCAGAAAACGAGGGAATAAAGGTAGGTATAAACTTACTACCTTTAATTAACACAGCCCTCATTTCACAAGAAAGATTTAAACTAGACACATTAATCACATATAGTTCTGTTTCATTGTACTCAATATTAGCATTAAACAACAAATGTCCATCTTTGTTAAAGTCATTTAAAGCAATTCCTTTCCTTTTCTTCCCTTTCCATGATTAGTTGATTGAAAGGGATGACCATTTCCAAGTTCCACTGCTTCTTCTTCTTCTTTTTGCTTTTCCCAGTTAAAGGTCACCACAGCAGATCACCTGTCTGCTCATGATTGGCAGTGGAGGTTTACGGTGTCGAGTTGCCAGCCCGGCGCGCAACCTTCCACAGAAGGCACACACATGCACGCACTCATGCCTAGGGCCAATTTTGTAGAGCACTATTAGTCTCTACAACTGGAGAGCTTTCAAACAAAACAGTTTTCTTAGCATTCTGCTCAAACAAAGACACTGATGTGCTCTGATGCTTCTGGCTGCTGCTTATGACCCTTGACCTGCTACATGAGGAATCTTGCTGCCAAGAAAAAAGTGTTCCTTCCTCATAGTCTTTAACATCACAAAGTAATTTTTTCTTTTTACACTGAATGATTTCAACTTCCATTTTGCTGATTTTTTTCATTTATAAGCCCCATTTGCACTTGGTAGCAAGAATCAGCAACAACCTGATCCTGCAACCACACAATTTCATTCTTACGTTTCTCATGAGCCCTCATATTATGCTTCACAAGAATATGAAGGCAACCAGTGGTACATTGCAATGAAACCTGTTTCCACTCCTCAAACAGGTCTTTCATCATCAGTAAAGTTAGTAGCAGGCAAGCAGGCAACCTGTAAGCTCCTAGGCGTTAAGTTCAAACTAATATACTTCTCCAGCAAATGAGTATCAAAGAACAAAGCAATCTCTTTGGCCATAAGCCTTTCCAGCTGTACAAACCACCCCTTCAGATCTTGATTTCCAGCCATATTCCAAGGATCAATATGTACAAACATTTCTTTCATGTTCATTAAGCATATCCATGAAATTCAAATTTCTAGGTGCATCCAACAGCCCAGATGCATCAGCTTTTTGCAACATGGTGGTGTTGAAATTTAACACTTCAAATACACAAACTAAACACCTTAAGCAACAAAAAACACAGAAATCTCCATCGGCACCTCAAGTTTATTCAGGTTACAGTGATCTGGTACCTCGGCAGTTCACCTTCAAGAATCAAAGTAACAACATTTTAACCACATTTTATTCTACTGCAAACAGCCATTAATAGGATCCAATGATTCAATACTTAAATAATTAAAGACATTCCACCATTTTGTACAGCAGCATTAAATTTAGAAGTAACTTGTATTAAATATATTTCTGACAGACATTCTAATCAAACACATATTATTCCAAATAAATTTCATAGGACATGTTATCTACACTGTGTATTGGTGTGCCATGGAACCCGTGTGGTGGCTACAGTTGTACGATATGCCTGTGTAGTAACAAACCAAGGGTGGCATTACACACAGTGATAGGAGTGAAGACTGCCATATTCAGTATAGCAATGAGAGTCTGGGATTTGCATCCCAACCCTTTCACTATAGGTTGTATAACAGTGAATACATCCCCACATCTTACTGACCAGTGAGAGTCAAAGGCTGCATTACTCTGTGTCCATAACTTCATGTGTAATGGCTCAGCTGTGTGAAATGTGCAGACACTACAATATTTTGCAGGGGCGGGTGATTTCCCATAGGATAGTATTGTTCAGTTTTTGGCATTTAGTCTTTGTCAGGTGTTCGGAGAACAGCTTACTGTGTCTTAGGCCATCCTGCATAACTATTGGTTCTATGAGGGATTCTGTGACAGCTCCCAATCTGCAATCACCTGCTAATGTACTCAGAGGTCATTGACAGTGGTTGTGACTGCAGAGAGGGAATAGGTAGAAATGGTATTCCATTAATGGAGGATAGTGAACTCCCCTGGTGACTGACATCATTCCAGTGTAGGCCACCCAGTGCTATCTTCCCAGAGTATGACTGTCAGACACTTGCATATCCACAGGATGACATAACACTCTGTACATGATGTACACAGTTTCCAGCAAAGCCTGCTTGCCTAATTTTGTCATACACCCTGTCAGGTCATGGTTGGTGGAGTGAGTCATATGTCTGACATCCGTTGCATAGTGCAACAGTCAATGAGCTCCTCCGATTACAGTTGGTATGCATGATCTGGCCTTGAGCAACATTAACTGTGTTTGGTCCAGTGTCAGTAGGTGTACATTATTAGTGCTTGTATCCATGCTAACTCCTATCATGGCATTTCAAGTGACATGATTCAGAGAACTAGGGACACCTCTTGGCACTACATGCTAGTTGCCCTCTATGCAAGTAAGTATTGTAGTTACTTCCAGCATGTTGCAAGGAGAGAGTCATGCAAGGTGTCTATGCAGAGCACAGACAAACACATTTGGGAAGTATAATATGTACACGCTGTGTTGCTTAGTCCTGCTGCGTCTCACTTGCCCAAAGGATAGTCCAGGTCCTTACATACAATGCCCTGCAGTAGTGTTGTGACATCCCGGCATGGAGAACCAATGTATTACATCATGTGTTTACCAATATGGGTGATCAGTACAAACCCCCAATGTGAGGTCCTCCCTGGTGGGATCTGACCACAGGTCAGTCTCCTTAGAACTACTGGCACATACTCCCCCTTGCAGACAATACAGAGATATATGTCAAGAAAGCCATTTATTATCTGCTGTGGGATGGTTGACATAGCATGACTGCACCTCCCCCATCAGATGGGACAGGCAAGTATGCAGAGTTCTACACCAATGATTTATGTCAGCAGCATTACAACTGACTGAACTCAGATGTAGGTGATAGGAGGGACACAGGCTTGTCATGGTTTAGCAAACCTGACTAGTGGACAGCTGCCATTAGTAGGCTATACAATCACAGGTTGATAGCACTGTATGACAATTGGGGTGAGGGTGCCCCTCCTAACATGGAGGCACTACCTCCTCAGCTAAAAGTAGCACATAGTGTTGTTGTGATATTGTGTAGACATGGTGACAAAAGTAGTCACCCACACAAAGCAGAACCACAATGTACATAGTTACATGTGTGACCTCAAAGGACAGGCCCAGATTGTGGATGACTTCATACGTCATGATGCCACATATGATGGGTCTGTCCTTATACTTAGCATGTACTTCCACACTGTCTGCATCAACTACACTCCCTTGTCCCCACAACATGTGACATATGACATTCCTACAACCTGTCACATAACTTCCATATTTACAGAGCAGTTTGCAACTGGCCTTTCATTGGAAGATACACAGCATCTATCACACATGCTAACATTCATGGGATCTGACAAGGATTACTAACACCATTGGAAAAACCCTTGTAATCATATTGACACCACTGGCTGCACACCAGCTAAGTGGAAAACAGCAGCTGTTAAAACCATTGCACAGATCTGGTGCATCCACTGACCAACATAACTGAACACCTCTTTGTCTAAGTGCCTATATCTGTATGCTCACAGGGGCAATCATCATGGAGCTGATCAGCGCACATATATGTACTCTGCACACAGTTGACTGCACACAGTTTGTATGTATGACAGGGGGAGCATGATTGATACACATGGTGAACATTTCTGAGGCAGCCACCAAGGACCAAGGTGAGGGTAAATCAGGGCATACAACCAACTAGACTGACTGAAGCCATCTGACTATATCCCCCCGCTCAGGCAACATTTACAAAGCACCCAGTTAGGCATCCACAATACTGTCATTTTAGAGGTCACTAAGTGGCCCATTGATGGCAAACATATGCAACATAGGGACATCCACCTCCAATAGCTGACCTGTACGGTCATGGATCCTCTATTGCTTGGAATCCATTTAAACACAATACACATGACTACTGACTTGACTGTGGCTAACAATGTTGGCTGATGTCTGCAAATTGTGAGCACTCATAGAGTCTCTGTGGTATGTCACTATCCTGCAAGAAGGTATTGTGAACACATACCTGTTGAAATACTAATGGCCCTAATCTCCTTGCAAATATATATATATATATATATATATATATATATATATATATATGTATATATAGTATCAGTTCCATCACATAGACCTATGTACCTGGTAAGTAACACATCAGTCGCGATATGTGAAGTACATACTCAAGGGTGAACGAAATGGGCACACAGAACTGGCCACACAGGTTTACAACTAATGTGCCTTAGATCAGCATGCATCTACAGTGGTATGGCAGGAATCATATGGCATAGCTGAGGCCACAGTCACCTGTAAGTGATGTCATAACCTCCAAGTACTCTTCCCTCAGCATACCAATATCTGAGTGCAATGGCCATTTGTTGATGCACCTTTCCAAGCAGTACTGGCAACTGCACACAACAGTATGGTCCTTCACAAGGACACTTTACTTCTTAGGTATGTGTTTAATGGGAATTGTCTGCAATGAGTGTCCTTGTCGCCTGTGACATATAGACTACTTAGAGGTGATCTATGCCTTGCATACGGGGCAATGTGTGACACTGCTTGATTGCATATAGGTTCATAGGTTCATAGGTTCATACTAGGCTATCTGCCCGAGGGCATTTATAAGCCTAGCCCATAGTTTTGTGGCTTACTCCACCCCTTTTGTATGGGGAACTATACCCATTATTTTGCTGTGCCTCTGTCTAGCAGTGACACTGAGGTAATCCCTGGAGTATATCTGCGATCTCCCATCCATTGGTCAAGATTTCTCTTGAACAAGGCCAGCGAGGTGCTCTGCCTCACATATACCGGGATTTTGTTCAACAGCATAGGGAGTCTTTGGGTGATGAATCTATCCCTCCAGCATGTCCTATTAATAGCCGTGTCGAGGTTTAAGTCTCCCGCCCTTGTGGCTCTGATGGATCTAGATTTTTTGAGGTGAAGCATATGCTTCCTATCTGTAGGAGGAATAGTAGATGTAAAGACATTAACCTTGTATGTGATGTTAGTACTACATGCTTGATGG